>NC_090283.1:71601368-71844140 GCF_037392515.1 Haliotis asinina | reverse complement strand
AACATCAAACTATCGGCAAACATGGAAACCCGGCATTAAGCATCACACCAGCTGGAATTAAAGACAATGCCAAGGCTACATTTCCATACGACATCAAACAACTTCCATGCAGCATCAAACTATCGGGAGTACGGATCACACCCAGCTGGAACTAAAGACAATACCAAGGCTACATTTCCATGCAACATCAAACTATCGGCAAACATGGAAACCCGGCATTAAGCATCACACCAGCTGGAATTAAAGACAATGCCAAGGCTACATTTCCATACAACATCAAACAACTTCCATGCAGCATCAAACTATCGGGAGTACGGATCACACCAGCTGGAACTAAAGACAATACCAAGGCTACATTTCCATGCAACATCAAACTATCGGCAAACATGGAAACCCGGCATTAAGCATCACACCAGCTGGAATTAAAGACAATGCCAAGGCTACATTTCCATACAACATCAAACAACTTCCATGCAGCATCAAACTATCGGGAGTACGGATCACACCAGCTGGAACTAAAGACAATACCAAGGCTACATTTCCATGCAACATCAAACTATCGGCAAACATGGAAACCCGGCATTAAGCATCACACCAGCTGGAATTAAAGACAATGCCAAGGCTACATTTCCATACAACATCAAACAACTTCCATGCAGCATCAAACTATCGGGAGTACGGATCACACCAGCTGGAACTAAAGACAATACCAAGGCTACATTTCCATGCAACATCAAACTATCGGCAAACATGGAAACCCGGCATTAAGCATCACACCAGCTGGAATTAAAGACAATGCCAAGGCTACATTTCCATACAACATCAAACAACTTCCATGCAGCATCAAACTATCGGGAGTACGGATCACACCAGCTGGAACTAAAGACAATACCAAGGCTACATTTCCATGCAACATCAAACTATCGGCAAACATGGAAACCCGGCATTAAGCATCACACCAGCTGGAATTAAAGACAATGCCAAGGCTACATTTCCATACAACATCAAACAACTTCCATGCAGCATCAAACTATCGGGAGTACGGATCACACCAGCTGGAACTAAAGACAATACCAAGGCTACATTTCCATGCAACATCAAACTATCGGCAAACATGGAAACCCGGCATTAAGCATCACACCAGCTGGAATTAAAGACAATGCCAAGGCTACATTTCCATACAACATCAAACAACTTCCATGCAGCATCAAACTATCGGGAGTACGGATCACACCAGCTGGAACTAAAGACAATACCAAGGCTACATTTCCATGCAACATCAAACTATCGGCAAACATGGAAACCCGGCATTAAGCATCACACCAGCTGGAATTAAAGACAATGCCAAGGCTACATTTCCATACAACATCAAACAACTTCCATGCAGCATCAAACTATCGGGAGTACGGATCACACCAGCTGGAACTAAAGACAATACCAAGGCTACATTTCCATGCAACATCAAACTATCGGCAAACATGGAAACCCGGCATTAAGCATCACACCAGCTGGAATTAAAGACAATGCCAAGGCTACATTTCCATACAACATCAAACAACTTCCATGCAGCATCAAACTATCGGGAGTACGGATCACACCAGCTGGAACTAAAGACAATACCAAGGCTACATTTCCATGCAACATCAAACTATCGGCAAACATGGAAACCCGGCATTAAGCATCACACCAGCTGGAATTAAAGACAATGCCAAGGCTACATTTCCATACAACATCAAACAACTTCCATGCAGCATCAAACTATCGGGAGTACGGATCACACCAGCTGGAACTAAAGACAATACCAAGGCTACATTTCCATGCAACATCAAACTATCGGCAAACATGGAAACCCGGCATTAAGCATCACACCAGCTGGAATTAAAGACAATGCCAAGGCTACATTTCCATACAACATCAAACAACTTCCATGCAGCATCAAACTATCGGGAGTACGGATCACACCAGCTGGAACTAAAGACAATACCAAGGCTACATTTCCATGCAACATCAAACTATCGGCAAACATGGAAACCCGGCATTAAGCATCACACCAGCTGGAATTAAAGACAATGCCAAGGCTACATTTCCATACAACATCAAACAACTTCCATGCAGCATCAAACTATCGGGAGTACGGATCACACCAGCTGGAACTAAAGACAATACCAAGGCTACATTTCCATGCAACATCAAACTATCGGCAAACATGGAAACCCGGCATTAAGCATCACACCAGCTGGAATTAAAGACAATGCCAAGGCTACATTTCCATACAACATCAAACAACTTCCATGCAGCATCAAACTATCGGGAGTACGGATCACACCAGCTGGAACTAAAGACAATACCAAGGCTACATTTCCATGCAACATCAAACTATCGGCAAACATGGAAACCCGGCATTAAGCATCACACCAGCTGGAATTAAAGACAATGCCAAGGCTACATTTCCATACAACATCAAACAACTTCCATGCAGCATCAAACTATCGGGAGTACGGATCACACCAGCTGGAACTAAAGACAATACCAAGGCTACATTTCCATGCAACATCAAACTATCGGCAAACATGGAAACCCGGCATTAAGCATCACACCAGCTGGAATTAAAGACAATGCCAAGGCTACATTTCCATACAACATCAAACAACTTCCATGCAGCATCAAACTATCGGGAGTACGGATCACACCAGCTGGAACTAAAGACAATACCAAGGCTACATTTCCATGCAACATCAAACTATCGGCAAACATGGAAACCCGGCATTAAGCATCACACCAGCTGGAATTAAAGACAATGCCAAGGCTACATTTCCATACAACATCAAACAACTTCCATGCAGCATCAAACTATCGGGAGTACGGATCACACCAGCTGGAACTAAAGACAATACCAAGGCTACATTTCCATGCAACATCAAACTATCGGCAAACATGGAAACCCGGCATTAAGCATCACACCAGCTGGAATTAAAGACAATGCCAAGGCTACATTTCCATACAACATCAAACAACTTCCATGCAGCATCAAACTATCGGGAGTACGGATCACACCAGCTGGAACTAAAGACAATACCAAGGCTACATTTCCATGCAACATCAAACTATCGGCAAACATGGAAACCCGGCATTAAGCATCACACCAGCTGGAATTAAAGACAATGCCAAGGCTACATTTCCATACAACATCAAACAACTTCCATGCAGCATCAAACTATCGGGAGTACGGATCACACCAGCTGGAACTAAAGACAATACCAAGGCTACATTTCCATGCAACATCAAACTATCGGCAAACATGGAAACCCGGCATTAAGCATCACACCAGCTGGAATTAAAGACAATGCCAAGGCTACATTTCCATACAACATCAAACAACTTCCATGCAGCATCAAACTATCGGGAGTACGGATCACACCAGCTGGAACTAAAGACAATACCAAGGCTACATTTCCATGCAACATCAAACTATCGGCAAACATGGAAACCCGGCATTAAGCATCACACCAGCTGGAATTAAAGACAATGCCAAGGCTACATTTCCATACAACATCAAACAACTTCCATGCAGCATCAAACTATCGGGAGTACGGATCACACCAGCTGGAACTAAAGACAATACCAAGGCTACATTTCCATGCAACATCAAACTATCGGCAAACATGGAAACCCGGCATTAAGCATCACACCAGCTGGAATTAAAGACAATGCCAAGGCTACATTTCCATACAACATCAAACAACTTCCATGCAGCATCAAACTATCGGGAGTACGGATCACACCAGCTGGAACTAAAGACAATACCAAGGCTACATTTCCATGCAACATCAAACTATCGGCAAACATGGAAACCCGGCATTAAGCATCACACCAGCTGGAATTAAAGACAATGCCAAGGCTACATTTCCATACAACATCAAACAACTTCCATGCAGCATCAAACTATCGGGAGTACGGATCACACCAGCTGGAACTAAAGACAATACCAAGGCTACATTTCCATGCAACATCAAACTATCGGCAAACATGGAAACCCGGCATTAAGCATCACACCAGCTGGAATTAAAGACAATGCCAAGGCTACATTTCCATACAACATCAAACAACTTCCATGCAGCATCAAACTATCGGGAGTACGGATCACACCAGCTGGAACTAAAGACAATACCAAGGCTACATTTCCATGCAACATCAAACTATCGGCAAACATGGAAACCCGGCATTAAGCATCACACCAGCTGGAATTAAAGACAATGCCAAGGCTACATTTCCATACAACATCAAACAACTTCCATGCAGCATCAAACTATCGGGAGTACGGATCACACCAGCTGGAACTAAAGACAATACCAAGGCTACATTTCCATGCAACATCAAACTATCGGCAAACATGGAAACCCGGCATTAAGCATCACACCAGCTGGAATTAAAGACAATGCCAAGGCTACATTTCCATACAACATCAAACAACTTCCATGCAGCATCAAACTATCGGGAGTACGGATCACACCAGCTGGAACTAAAGACAATACCAAGGCTACATTTCCATGCAACATCAAACTATCGGCAAACATGGAAACCCGGCATTAAGCATCACACCAGCTGGAATTAAAGACAATGCCAAGGCTACATTTCCATACAACATCAAACAACTTCCATGCAGCATCAAACTATCGGGAGTACGGATCACACCAGCTGGAACTAAAGACAATACCAAGGCTACATTTCCATGCAACATCAAACTATCGGCAAACATGGAAACCCGGCATTAAGCATCACACCAGCTGGAATTAAAGACAATGCCAAGGCTACATTTCCATACAACATCAAACAACTTCCATGCAGCATCAAACTATCGGGAGTACGGATCACACCAGCTGGAACTAAAGACAATACCAAGGCTACATTTCCATGCAACATCAAACTATCGGCAAACATGGAAACCCGGCATTAAGCATCACACCAGCTGGAATTAAAGACAATGCCAAGGCTACATTTCCATACAACATCAAACAACTTCCATGCAGCATCAAACTATCGGGAGTACGGATCACACCAGCTGGAACTAAAGACAATACCAAGGCTACATTTCCATGCAACATCAAACTATCGGCAAACATGGAAACCCGGCATTAAGCATCACACCAGCTGGAATTAAAGACAATGCCAAGGCTACATTTCCATACAACATCAAACAACTTCCATGCAGCATCAAACTATCGGGAGTACGGATCACACCAGCTGGAACTAAAGACAATACCAAGGCTACATTTCCATGCAACATCAAACTATCGGCAAACATGGAAACCCGGCATTAAGCATCACACCAGCTGGAATTAAAGACAATGCCAAGGCTACATTTCCATACAACATCAAACAACTTCCATGCAGCATCAAACTATCGGGAGTACGGATCACACCAGCTGGAACTAAAGACAATACCAAGGCTACATTTCCATGCAACATCAAACTATCGGCAAACATGGAAACCCGGCATTAAGCATCACACCAGCTGGAATTAAAGACAATGCCAAGGCTACATTTCCATACAACATCAAACAACTTCCATGCAGCATCAAACTATCGGGAGTACGGATCACACCAGCTGGAACTAAAGACAATACCAAGGCTACATTTCCATGCAACATCAAACTATCGGCAAACATGGAAACCCGGCATTAAGCATCACACCAGCTGGAATTAAAGACAATGCCAAGGCTACATTTCCATACAACATCAAACAACTTCCATGCAGCATCAAACTATCGGGAGTACGGATCACACCAGCTGGAACTAAAGACAATACCAAGGCTACATTTCCATGCAACATCAAACTATCGGCAAACATGGAAACCCGGCATTAAGCATCACACCAGCTGGAATTAAAGACAATGCCAAGGCTACATTTCCATACAACATCAAACAACTTCCATGCAGCATCAAACTATCGGGAGTACGGATCACACCAGCTGGAACTAAAGACAATACCAAGGCTACATTTCCATGCAACATCAAACTATCGGCAAACATGGAAACCCGGCATTAAGCATCACACCAGCTGGAATTAAAGACAATGCCAAGGCTACATTTCCATACAACATCAAACAACTTCCATGCAGCATCAAACTATCGGGAGTACGGATCACACCAGCTGGAACTAAAGACAATACCAAGGCTACATTTCCATGCAACATCAAACTATCGGCAAACATGGAAACCCGGCATTAAGCATCACACCAGCTGGAATTAAAGACAATGCCAAGGCTACATTTCCATACAACATCAAACAACTTCCATGCAGCATCAAACTATCGGGAGTACGGATCACACCAGCTGGAACTAAAGACAATACCAAGGCTACATTTCCATGCAACATCAAACTATCGGCAAACATGGAAACCCGGCATTAAGCATCACACCAGCTGGAATTAAAGACAATGCCAAGGCTACATTTCCATACAACATCAAACAACTTCCATGCAGCATCAAACTATCGGGAGTACGGATCACACCAGCTGGAACTAAAGACAATACCAAGGCTACATTTCCATGCAACATCAAACTATCGGCAAACATGGAAACCCGGCATTAAGCATCACACCAGCTGGAATTAAAGACAATGCCAAGGCTACATTTCCATACAACATCAAACAACTTCCATGCAGCATCAAACTATCGGGAGTACGGATCACACCAGCTGGAACTAAAGACAATACCAAGGCTACATTTCCATGCAACATCAAACTATCGGCAAACATGGAAACCCGGCATTAAGCATCACACCAGCTGGAATTAAAGACAATGCCAAGGCTACATTTCCATACAACATCAAACAACTTCCATGCAGCATCAAACTATCGGGAGTACGGATCACACCAGCTGGAACTAAAGACAATACCAAGGCTACATTTCCATGCAACATCAAACTATCGGCAAACATGGAAACCCGGCATTAAGCATCACACCAGCTGGAATTAAAGACAATGCCAAGGCTACATTTCCATACAACATCAAACAACTTCCATGCAGCATCAAACTATCGGGAGTACGGATCACACCAGCTGGAACTAAAGACAATACCAAGGCTACATTTCCATGCAACATCAAACTATCGGCAAACATGGAAACCCGGCATTAAGCATCACACCAGCTGGAATTAAAGACAATGCCAAGGCTACATTTCCATACAACATCAAACAACTTCCATGCAGCATCAAACTATCGGGAGTACGGATCACACCAGCTGGAACTAAAGACAATACCAAGGCTACATTTCCATGCAACATCAAACTATCGGCAAACATGGAAACCCGGCATTAAGCATCACACCAGCTGGAATTAAAGACAATGCCAAGGCTACATTTCCATACAACATCAAACAACTTCCATGCAGCATCAAACTATCGGGAGTACGGATCACACCAGCTGGAACTAAAGACAATACCAAGGCTACATTTCCATGCAACATCAAACTATCGGCAAACATGGAAACCCGGCATTAAGCATCACACCAGCTGGAATTAAAGACAATGCCAAGGCTACATTTCCATACAACATCAAACAACTTCCATGCAGCATCAAACTATCGGGAGTACGGATCACACCAGCTGGAACTAAAGACAATACCAAGGCTACATTTCCATGCAACATCAAACTATCGGCAAACATGGAAACCCGGCATTAAGCATCACACCAGCTGGAATTAAAGACAATGCCAAGGCTACATTTCCATACAACATCAAACAACTTCCATGCAGCATCAAACTATCGGGAGTACGGATCACACCAGCTGGAACTAAAGACAATACCAAGGCTACATTTCCATGCAACATCAAACTATCGGCAAACATGGAAACCCGGCATTAAGCATCACACCAGCTGGAATTAAAGACAATGCCAAGGCTACATTTCCATACAACATCAAACAACTTCCATGCAGCATCAAACTATCGGGAGTACGGATCACACCAGCTGGAACTAAAGACAATACCAAGGCTACATTTCCATGCAACATCAAACTATCGGCAAACATGGAAACCCGGCATTAAGCATCACACCAGCTGGAATTAAAGACAATGCCAAGGCTACATTTCCATACAACATCAAACAACTTCCATGCAGCATCAAACTATCGGGAGTACGGATCACACCAGCTGGAACTAAAGACAATACCAAGGCTACATTTCCATGCAACATCAAACTATCGGCAAACATGGAAACCCGGCATTAAGCATCACACCAGCTGGAATTAAAGACAATGCCAAGGCTACATTTCCATACAACATCAAACAACTTCCATGCAGCATCAAACTATCGGGAGTACGGATCACACCAGCTGGAACTAAAGACAATACCAAGGCTACATTTCCATGCAACATCAAACTATCGGCAAACATGGAAACCCGGCATTAAGCATCACACCAGCTGGAATTAAAGACAATGCCAAGGCTACATTTCCATACAACATCAAACAACTTCCATGCAGCATCAAACTATCGGGAGTACGGATCACACCAGCTGGAACTAAAGACAATACCAAGGCTACATTTCCATGCAACATCAAACTATCGGCAAACATGGAAACCCGGCATTAAGCATCACACCAGCTGGAATTAAAGACAATGCCAAGGCTACATTTCCATACAACATCAAACAACTTCCATGCAGCATCAAACTATCGGGAGTACGGATCACACCAGCTGGAACTAAAGACAATACCAAGGCTACATTTCCATGCAACATCAAACTATCGGCAAACATGGAAACCCGGCATTAAGCATCACACCAGCTGGAATTAAAGACAATGCCAAGGCTACATTTCCATACAACATCAAACAACTTCCATGCAGCATCAAACTATCGGGAGTACGGATCACACCAGCTGGAACTAAAGACAATACCAAGGCTACATTTCCATGCAACATCAAACTATCGGCAAACATGGAAACCCGGCATTAAGCATCACACCAGCTGGAATTAAAGACAATGCCAAGGCTACATTTCCATACAACATCAAACAACTTCCATGCAGCATCAAACTATCGGGAGTACGGATCACACCAGCTGGAACTAAAGACAATACCAAGGCTACATTTCCATGCAACATCAAACTATCGGCAAACATGGAAACCCGGCATTAAGCATCACACCAGCTGGAATTAAAGACAATGCCAAGGCTACATTTCCATACAACATCAAACAACTTCCATGCAGCATCAAACTATCGGGAGTACGGATCACACCAGCTGGAACTAAAGACAATACCAAGGCTACATTTCCATGCAACATCAAACTATCGGCAAACATGGAAACCCGGCATTAAGCATCACACCAGCTGGAATTAAAGACAATGCCAAGGCTACATTTCCATACAACATCAAACAACTTCCATGCAGCATCAAACTATCGGGAGTACGGATCACACCAGCTGGAACTAAAGACAATACCAAGGCTACATTTCCATGCAACATCAAACTATCGGCAAACATGGAAACCCGGCATTAAGCATCACACCAGCTGGAATTAAAGACAATGCCAAGGCTACATTTCCATACAACATCAAACAACTTCCATGCAGCATCAAACTATCGGGAGTACGGATCACACCAGCTGGAACTAAAGACAATACCAAGGCTACATTTCCATGCAACATCAAACTATCGGCAAACATGGAAACCCGGCATTAAGCATCACACCAGCTGGAATTAAAGACAATGCCAAGGCTACATTTCCATACAACATCAAACAACTTCCATGCAGCATCAAACTATCGGGAGTACGGATCACACCAGCTGGAACTAAAGACAATACCAAGGCTACATTTCCATGCAACATCAAACTATCGGCAAACATGGAAACCCGGCATTAAGCATCACACCAGCTGGAATTAAAGACAATGCCAAGGCTACATTTCCATACAACATCAAACAACTTCCATGCAGCATCAAACTATCGGGAGTACGGATCACACCAGCTGGAACTAAAGACAATACCAAGGCTACATTTCCATGCAACATCAAACTATCGGCAAACATGGAAACCCGGCATTAAGCATCACACCAGCTGGAATTAAAGACAATGCCAAGGCTACATTTCCATACAACATCAAACAACTTCCATGCAGCATCAAACTATCGGGAGTACGGATCACACCAGCTGGAACTAAAGACAATACCAAGGCTACATTTCCATGCAACATCAAACTATCGGCAAACATGGAAACCCGGCATTAAGCATCACACCAGCTGGAATTAAAGACAATGCCAAGGCTACATTTCCATACAACATCAAACAACTTCCATGCAGCATCAAACTATCGGGAGTACGGATCACACCAGCTGGAACTAAAGACAATACCAAGGCTACATTTCCATGCAACATCAAACTATCGGCAAACATGGAAACCCGGCATTAAGCATCACACCAGCTGGAATTAAAGACAATGCCAAGGCTACATTTCCATACAACATCAAACAACTTCCATGCAGCATCAAACTATCGGGAGTACGGATCACACCAGCTGGAACTAAAGACAATACCAAGGCTACATTTCCATGCAACATCAAACTATCGGCAAACATGGAAACCCGGCATTAAGCATCACACCAGCTGGAATTAAAGACAATGCCAAGGCTACATTTCCATACAACATCAAACAACTTCCATGCAGCATCAAACTATCGGGAGTACGGATCACACCAGCTGGAACTAAAGACAATACCAAGGCTACATTTCCATGCAACATCAAACTATCGGCAAACATGGAAACCCGGCATTAAGCATCACACCAGCTGGAATTAAAGACAATGCCAAGGCTACATTTCCATACAACATCAAACAACTTCCATGCAGCATCAAACTATCGGGAGTACGGATCACACCAGCTGGAACTAAAGACAATACCAAGGCTACATTTCCATGCAACATCAAACTATCGGCAAACATGGAAACCCGGCATTAAGCATCACACCAGCTGGAATTAAAGACAATGCCAAGGCTACATTTCCATACAACATCAAACAACTTCCATGCAGCATCAAACTATCGGGAGTACGGATCACACCAGCTGGAACTAAAGACAATACCAAGGCTACATTTCCATGCAACATCAAACTATCGGCAAACATGGAAACCCGGCATTAAGCATCACACCAGCTGGAATTAAAGACAATGCCAAGGCTACATTTCCATACAACATCAAACAACTTCCATGCAGCATCAAACTATCGGGAGTACGGATCACACCAGCTGGAACTAAAGACAATACCAAGGCTACATTTCCATGCAACATCAAACTATCGGCAAACATGGAAACCCGGCATTAAGCATCACACCAGCTGGAATTAAAGACAATGCCAAGGCTACATTTCCATACAACATCAAACAACTTCCATGCAGCATCAAACTATCGGGAGTACGGATCACACCAGCTGGAACTAAAGACAATACCAAGGCTACATTTCCATGCAACATCAAACTATCGGCAAACATGGAAACCCGGCATTAAGCATCACACCAGCTGGAATTAAAGACAATGCCAAGGCTACATTTCCATACAACATCAAACAACTTCCATGCAGCATCAAACTATCGGGAGTACGGATCACACCAGCTGGAACTAAAGACAATACCAAGGCTACATTTCCATGCAACATCAAACTATCGGCAAACATGGAAACCCGGCATTAAGCATCACACCAGCTGGAATTAAAGACAATGCCAAGGCTACATTTCCATACAACATCAAACAACTTCCATGCAGCATCAAACTATCGGGAGTACGGATCACACCAGCTGGAACTAAAGACAATACCAAGGCTACATTTCCATGCAACATCAAACTATCGGCAAACATGGAAACCCGGCATTAAGCATCACACCAGCTGGAATTAAAGACAATGCCAAGGCTACATTTCCATACAACATCAAACAACTTCCATGCAGCATCAAACTATCGGGAGTACGGATCACACCAGCTGGAACTAAAGACAATACCAAGGCTACATTTCCATGCAACATCAAACTATCGGCAAACATGGAAACCCGGCATTAAGCATCACACCAGCTGGAATTAAAGACAATGCCAAGGCTACATTTCCATACAACATCAAACAACTTCCATGCAGCATCAAACTATCGGGAGTACGGATCACACCAGCTGGAACTAAAGACAATACCAAGGCTACATTTCCATGCAACATCAAACTATCGGCAAACATGGAAACCCGGCATTAAGCATCACACCAGCTGGAATTAAAGACAATGCCAAGGCTACATTTCCATACAACATCAAACAACTTCCATGCAGCATCAAACTATCGGGAGTACGGATCACACCAGCTGGAACTAAAGACAATACCAAGGCTACATTTCCATGCAACATCAAACTATCGGCAAACATGGAAACCCGGCATTAAGCATCACACCAGCTGGAATTAAAGACAATGCCAAGGCTACATTTCCATACAACATCAAACAACTTCCATGCAGCATCAAACTATCGGGAGTACGGATCACACCAGCTGGAACTAAAGACAATACCAAGGCTACATTTCCATGCAACATCAAACTATCGGCAAACATGGAAACCCGGCATTAAGCATCACACCAGCTGGAATTAAAGACAATGCCAAGGCTACATTTCCATACAACATCAAACAACTTCCATGCAGCATCAAACTATCGGGAGTACGGATCACACCAGCTGGAACTAAAGACAATACCAAGGCTACATTTCCATGCAACATCAAACTATCGGCAAACATGGAAACCCGGCATTAAGCATCACACCAGCTGGAATTAAAGACAATGCCAAGGCTACATTTCCATACAACATCAAACAACTTCATGCAGCATCAAACTATCGGGAGTACGGATCACACCAGCTGGAACTAAAGACAATACCAAGGCTACATTTCCATGCAACATCAAACTATCGGCAAACATGGAAACCCGGCATTAAGCATCACACCAGCTGGAATTAAAGACAATGCCAAGGCTACATTTCCATACAACATCAAACAACTTCCATGCAGCATCAAACTATCGGGAGTACGGATCACACCAGCTGGAACTAAAGACAATACCAAGGCTACATTTCCATGCAACATCAAACTATCGGCAAACATGGAAACCCGGCATTAAGCATCACACCAGCTGGAATTAAAGACAATGCCAAGGCTACATTTCCATACAACATCAAACAACTTCCATGCAGCATCAAACTATCGGGAGTACGGATCACACCAGCTGGAACTAAAGACAATACCAAGGCTACATTTCCATGCAACATCAAACTATCGGCAAACATCGGAAACCCGGCATTAAGCATCACACCAGCTGGAATTAAAGACAATGCCAAGGCTACATTTCCATACAACATCAAACAACTTCCATGCAGCATCAAACTATCGGGAGTACGGATCACACCAGCTGGAACTAAAGACAATACCAAGGCTACATTTCCATGCAACATCAAACTATCGGCAAACATGGAAACCCGGCATTAAGCATCACACCAGCTGGAATTAAAGACAATGCCAAGGCTACATTTCCATACAACATCAAACAACTTCCATGCAGCATCAAACTATCGGGAGTACGGATCACACCAGCTGGAACTAAAGACAATACCAAGGCTACATTTCCATGCAACATCAAACTATCGGCAAACATGGAAACCCGGCATTAAGCATCACACCAGCTGGAATTAAAGACAATGCCAAGGCTACATTTCCATACAACATCAAACAACTTCCATGCAGCATCAAAACTATCGGGAGTACGGATCACACCAGCTGGAACTAAAGGACAATACCAAGGCTACATTTCCATGCAACATCAAACTATCGGGCAAACATGGAAACCCGGCATTAAGCATCACACCAGCTGGAATTAAAGACAATGCCAAGGCTACATTTCCATACAACATCAAACAACTTCCATGCAGCATCAAACTATCGGGAGTACGGATCACACCAGCTGGAACTAAAGACAATACCAAGGCTACATTTCCATGCAACATCAAACTATCGGCAAACATGGAAACCCGGCATTAAGCATCACACCAGCTGGAATTAAAGACAATGCCAAGGCTACATTTCCATACAACATCAAACAACTTCCATGCAGCATCAAACTATCGGGAGTACGGATCACACCAGCTGGAAACTAAAGACAATACCAAGGCTACATTTTCCATGCAACATCAAACTATCGGCAAACATGGAAACCCGGCATTAAGCATCACACCAGCTGGAATTAAAGACAATGCCAAGGCTACATTTCCATACAACATCAAACAACTTCCATGCAGCATCAAACTATCGGGAGTACGGATCACACCAGCTGGAACTAAAGACAATACCAAGGCTACATTTCCATGCAACATCAAACTATCGGCAAACATGGAAACCCGGCATTAAGCATCACACCAGCTGGAATTAAAGACAATGCCAAGGCTACATTTCCATACAACATCAAACAACTTCCATGCAGCATCAAACTATCGGGAGTACGGATCACACCAGCTGGAACTAAAGACAATACCAAGGCTACATTTTCCATGCAACATCAAACTATCGGCAAACATGGAAACCCGGCATTAAGCATCACACCAGCTGGAATTAAAGACAATGCCAAGGCTACATTTCCATACAACATCAAACAACTTCCATGCAGCATCAAACTATCGGGAGTACGGATCACACCAGCTGGAACTAAAGACAATACCAAGGCTACATTTCCATGCAACATCAAACTATCGGCAAACATGGAAACCCGGCATTAAGCATCACACCAGCTGGAATTAAAGACAATGCCAAGGCTACATTTCCATACAACATCAAACAACTTCCATGCAGCATCAAACTATCGGGAGTACGGATCACACCAGCTGGAACTAAAGACAATACCAAGGCTACATTTCCATGCAACATCAAAACTATCGGCAAACATGGAAACCCGGCATTAAGCATCACACCAGCTGGAATTAAAGACAATGCCAAGGCTACATTTCCATACAACATCAAACAACTTCCATGCAGCATCAAACTATCGGGAGTACGGATCACACCAGCTGGAACTAAAGACAATACCAAGGCTACATTTCCATGCAACATCAAAACTATCGGCAAACATGGAAACCCGGCATTAAGCATCACACCAGCTGGAATTAAAGACAATGCCAAGGCTACATTTCCATACAACATCAAACAACTTCCATGCAGCATCAAACTATCGGGAGTACGGATCACACCAGCTGGAACTAAAGACAATACCAAGGCTACATTTCCATGCAACATCAAAACTATCGGCAAACATGGAAACCCGGCATTAAGCATCACACCAGCTGGAATTAAAGACAATGCCAAGGCTACATTTCCATACAACATCAAACAACTTCCATGCAGCATCAAACTATCGGGAGTACGGATCACACCAGCTGGAACTAAAGACAATACCAAAGGCTACATTTCCATGCAACATCAAACTATCGGCAAACATGGAAACCCGGCATTAAGCATCACACCAGCTGGAATTAAAGACAATGCCAAGGCTACATTTCCATACAACATCAAACAACTTCCATGCAGCATCAAACTATCGGGAGTACGGATCACACCAGCTGGAACTAAAGACAATACCAAAGGCTACATTTCCATGCAACATCATCAAACTATCGGCAAACATGGAAACCCGGCATTAAGCATCACACCAGCTGGAATTAAAGACAATGCCAAGGCTACATTTCCATACAACATCAAACAACTTCCATGCAGCATCAAACTATCGGGAGTACGGATCACACCAGCTGGAACTAAAGACAATACCAAGGCTACATTTCCATGCAACATCAAACTATCGGCAAACATGGAAACCCGGCATTAAGCATCACACCAGCTGGAATTAAAGACAATGCCAAGGCTACATTTCCATACAACATCAAACAACTTCCATGCAGCATCAAACTATCGGGAGTACGGATCACACCAGCTGGAAACTAAAGACAATACCAAGGCTACATTTCCATGCAACATCAAACTATCGGCAAACATGGAAACCCGGCATTAAGCATCACACCAGCTGGAATTAAAGACAATGCCAAGGCTACATTTCCATACAACATCAAACAACTTCCATGCAGCATCAAAACTATCGGGAGTACGGATCACACCAGCTGGAACTAAAGACAATACCAAGGCTACATTTCCATGCAACATCAAACTATCGGCAAACATGGAAACCCGGCATTAAGCATCACACCAGCTGGAATTAAAGACAATGCCAAGGCTACATTTCCATACAACATCAAACAACTTCCATGCAGCATCAAACTATCGGGAGTACGGGATCACACCAGCTGGAACTAAAGACAATACCAAGGGCTACATTTCCATGCAACATCAAACTATCGGCAAACATGGAAACCCGGCATTAAGCATCACACCAGCTGGAATTAAAGACAATGCCAAGACAATGCCAAGGCTACATTTCCATACAACATCAAACAACTTCCATGCAGCATCAAACTATCGGGAGTACGGATCACACCAGCTGGAACTAAAGACAATACCAAGGCTACATTTCCATGCAACATCAAACTATCGGCAAACATGGAAACCCGGCATTAAGCATCACACCAGCTGGAATTAAAGACAATGCCAAGGCTACATTTCCATACAACATCAAACAACTTCCATGCAGCATCAAACTATCGGGAGTACGGATCACACCAGCTGGAACTAAAGACAATACCAAGGCTACATTTCCATGCAACATCAAACTATCGGCAAACATGGAAACCCGGCATTAAGCATCACACCAGCTGGAATTAAAGACAATGCCAAGGCTACATTTCCATACAACATCAAACAACTTCCATGCAGCATCAAACTATCGGGAGTACGGATCACACCAGCTGGAACTAAAGACAATACCAAGGCTACATTTCCATGCAACATCAAACTATCGGCAAACATGGAAACCCGGCATTAAGCATCACACCAGCTGGAATTAAAGACAATGCCAAGGCTACATTTCCATACAACATCAAACAACTTCCATGCAGCATCAAACTATCGGGAGTACGGATCACACCAGCTGGAACTAAAGACAATACCAAGGCTACATTTCCATGCAACATCAAACTATCGGCAAACATGGAAACCCGGCATTAAGCATCACACCAGCTGGAATTAAAGACAATGCCAAGGCTACATTTCCATACAACATCAAACAACTTCCATGCAGCATCAAACTATCGGGAGTACGGATCACACCAGCTGGAACTAAAGACAATACCAAGGCTACATTTCCATGCAACATCAAACTATCGGCAAACATGGAAACCCGGCATTAAGCATCACACCAGCTGGAATTAAAGACAATGCCAAGGCTACATTTCCATACAACATCAAACAACTTCCATGCAGCATCAAACTATCGGGAGTACGGATCACACCAGCTGGAACTAAAGACAATACCAAGGCTACATTTCCATGCAACATCAAACTATCGGCAAACATGGAAACCCGGCATTAAGCATCACACCAGCTGGAATTAAAGACAATGCCAAGGCTACATTTCCATACAACATCAAACAACTTCCATGCAGCATCAAACTATCGGGAGTACGGATCACACCAGCTGGAACTAAAGACAATACCAAGGCTACATTTCCATGCAACATCAAACTATCGGCAAACATGGAAACCCGGCATTAAGCATCACACCAGCTGGAATTAAAGACAATGCCAAGGCTACATTTCCATACAACATCAAACAACTTCCATGCAGCATCAAACTATCGGGAGTACGGATCACACCAGCTGGAACTAAAGACAATACCAAGGCTACATTTCCATGCAACATCAAACTATCGGCAAACATGGAAACCCGGCATTAAGCATCACACCAGCTGGAATTAAAGACAATGCCAAGGCTACATTTCCATACAACATCAAACAACTTCCATGCAGCATCAAACTATCGGGAGTACGGATCACACCAGCTGGAACTAAAGACAATACCAAGGCTACATTTCCATGCAACATCAAACTATCGGCAAACATGGAAACCCGGCATTAAGCATCACACCAGCTGGAATTAAAGACAATGCCAAGGCTACATTTCCATACAACATCAAACAACTTCCATGCAGCATCAAACTATCGGGAGTACGGATCACACCAGCTGGAACTAAAGACAATACCAAGGCTACATTTCCATGCAACATCAAACTATCGGCAAACATGGAAACCCGGCATTAAGCATCACACCAGCTGGAATTAAAGACAATGCCAAGGCTACATTTCCATACAACATCAAACAACTTCCATGCAGCATCAAACTATCGGGAGTACGGATCACACCAGCTGGAACTAAAGACAATACCAAGGCTACATTTCCATGCAACATCAAACTATCGGCAAACATGGAAACCCGGCATTAAGCATCACACCAGCTGGAATTTAAAGACAATGCCAAGGCTACATTTCCATACAACATCAAACAACTTCCATGCAGCATCAAACTATCGGGAGTACGGATCACACCAGCTGGAACTAAAGACAATACCAAGGCTACATTTCCATGCAACATCAAACTATCGGCAAACATGGAAACCCGGCATTAAGCATCACACCAGCTGGAATTAAAGACAATGCCAAGGCTACATTTCCATACAACATCAAACAACTTCCATGCAGCATCAAACTATCGGGAGTACGGATCACACCAGCTGGAACTAAAGACAATACCAAGGCTACATTTCCATGCAACATCAAACTATCGGCAAACATGGAAACCCGGCATTAAGCATCACACCAGCTGGAATTAAAGACAATGCCAAGGCTACATTTCCATACAACATCAAACAACTTCCATGCAGCATCAAACTATCGGGAGTACGGATCACACCAGCTGGAACTAAAGACAATACCAAGGCTACATTTCCATGCAACATCAAACTATCGGCAAACATGGAAACCCGGCATTAAGCATCACACCAGCTGGAATTAAAGACAATGCCAAGGCTACATTTCCATACAACATCAAACAACTTCCATGCAGCATCAAACTATCGGGAGTACGGATCACACCAGCTGGAACTAAAGACAATACCAAGGCTACATTTCCATGCAACATCAAACTATCGGCAAACATGGAAACCCGGCATTAAGCATCACACCAGCTGGAATTAAAGACAATGCCAAGGCTACATTTCCATACAACATCAAACAACTTCCATGCAGCATCAAACTATCGGGAGTACGGATCACACCAGCTGGAACTAAAGACAATACCAAGGCTACATTTCCATGCAACATCAAACTATCGGCAAACATGGAAACCCGGCATTAAGCATCACACCAGCTGGAATTAAAGACAATGCCAAGGCTACATTTCCATACAACATCAAACAACTTCCATGCAGCATCAAACTATCGGGAGTACGGATCACACCAGCTGGAACTAAAGACAATACCAAGGCTACATTTCCATGCAACATCAAACTATCGGCAAACATGGAAACCCGGCATTAAGCATCACACCAGCTGGAATTAAAGACAATGCCAAGGCTACATTTCCATACAACATCAAACAACTTCCATGCAGCATCAAACTATCGGGAGTACGGATCACACCAGCTGGAACTAAAGACAATACCAAGGCTACATTTCCATGCAACATCAAACTATCGGCAAACATGGAAACCCGGCATTAAGCATCACACCAGCTGGAATTAAAGACAATGCCAAGGCTACATTTCCATACAACATCAAACAACTTCCATGCAGCATCAAACTATCGGGAGTACGGATCACACCAGCTGGAACTAAAGACAATACCAAGGCTACATTTCCATGCAACATCAAACTATCGGCAAACATGGAAACCCGGCATTAAGCATCACACCAGCTGGAATTAAAGACAATGCCAAGGCTACATTTCCATACAACATCAAACAACTTCCATGCAGCATCAAACTATCGGGAGTACGGATCACACCAGCTGGAACTAAAGACAATACCAAGGCTACATTTCCATGCAACATCAAACTATCGGCAAACATGGAAACCCGGCATTAAGCATCACACCAGCTGGAATTAAAGACAATGCCAAGGCTACATTTCCATACAACATCAAACAACTTCCATGCAGCATCAAACTATCGGGAGTACGGATCACACCAGCTGGAACTAAAGACAATACCAAGGCTACATTTCCATGCAACATCAAACTATCGGCAAACATGGAAACCCGGCATTAAGCATCACACCAGCTGGAATTAAAGACAATGCCAAGGCTACATTTCCATACAACATCAAACAACTTCCATGCAGCATCAAACTATCGGGAGTACGGATCACACCAGCTGGAACTAAAGACAATACCAAGGCTACATTTCCATGCAACATCAAACTATCGGCAAACATGGAAACCCGGCATTAAGCATCACACCAGCTGGAATTAAAGACAATGCCAAGGCTACATTTCCATACAACATCAAACAACTTCCATGCAGCATCAAACTATCGGGAGTACGGATCACACCAGCTGGAACTAAAGACAATACCAAGGCTACATTTCCATGCAACATCAAACTATCGGCAAACATGGAAACCCGGCATTAAGCATCACACCAGCTGGAATTAAAGACAATGCCAAGGCTACATTTCCATACAACATCAAACAACTTCCATGCAGCATCAAACTATCGGGAGTACGGATCACACCAGCTGGAACTAAAGACAATACCAAGGCTACATTTCCATGCAACATCAAACTATCGGCAAACATGGAAACCCGGCATTAAGCATCACACCAGCTGGAATTTTAAAGACAATGCCAAGGCTACATTTCCATACAACATCAAACAACTTCCATGCAGCATCAAACTATCGGGAGTACGGATCACACCAGCTGGAACTAAAGACAATACCAAGGCTACATTTCCATGCAACATCAAACTATCGGCAAACATGGAAACCCGGCATTAAGCATCACACCAGCTGGAATTAAAGACAATGCCAAGGCTACATTTCCATACAACATCAAACAACTTCCATGCAGCATCAAACTATCGGGAGTACGGATCACACCAGCTGGAACTAAAGACAATACCAAGGCTACATTTCCATGCAACATCAAACTATCGGCAAACATGGAAACCCGGCATTAAGCATCACACCAGCTGGAATTAAAGACAATGCCAAGGCTACATTTCCATACAACATCAAACAACTTCCATGCAGCATCAAACTATCGGGAGTACGGATCACACCAGCTGGAACTAAAGACAATACCAAGGCTACATTTCCATGCAACATCAAACTATCGGCAAACATGGAAACCCGGCATTAAGCATCACACCAGCTGGAATTAAAGACAATGCCAAGGCTACATTTCCATACAACATCAAACAACTTCCATGCAGCATCAAACTATCGGGAGTACGGATCACACCAGCTGGAACTAAAGACAATACCAAGGCTACATTTCCATGCAACATCAAACTATCGGCAAACATGGAAACCCGGCATTAAGCATCACACCAGCTGGAATTTTAAAGACAATGCCAAGGCTACATTTCCATACAACATCAAACAACTTCCATGCAGCATCAAACTATCGGGAGTACGGATCACACCAGCTGGAACTAAAGACAATACCAAGGCTACATTTCCATGCAACATCAAACTATCGGCAAACATGGAAACCCGGCATTAAGCATCACACCAGCTGGAATTAAAGACAATGCCAAGGCTACATTTCCATACAACATCAAACAACTTCCATGCAGCATCAAACTATCGGGAGTACGGATCACACCAGCTGGAACTAAAGACAATACCAAGGCTACATTTCCATGCAACATCAAACTATCGGCAAACATGGAAACCCGGCATTAAGCATCACACCAGCTGGAATTAAAGACAATGCCAAGGCTACATTTCCATACAACATCAAACAACTTCCATGCAGCATCAAACTATCGGGAGTACGGATCACACCAGCTGGAACTAAAGACAATACCAAGGCTACATTTCCATGCAACATCAAACTATCGGCAAACATGGAAACCCGGCATTAAGCATCACACCAGCTGGAATTAAAGACAATGCCAAGGCTACATTTCCATACAACATCAAACAACTTCCATGCAGCATCAAACTATCGGGAGTACGGATCACACCAGCTGGAACTAAAGACAATACCAAGGCTACATTTCCATGCAACATCAAACTATCGGCAAACATGGAAACCCGGCATTAAGCATCACACCAGCTGGAATTAAAGACAATGCCAAGGCTACATTTCCATACAACATCAAACAACTTCCATGCAGCATCAAACTATCGGGAGTACGGATCACACCAGCTGGAACTAAAGACAATACCAAGGCTACATTTCCATGCAACATCAAACTATCGGCAAACATGGAAACCCGGCATTAAGCATCACACCAGCTGGAATTAAAGACAATGCCAAGGCTACATTTCCATACAACATCAAACAACTTCCATGCAGCATCAAACTATCGGGAGTACGGATCACACCAGCTGGAACTAAAGACAATACCAAGGCTACATTTCCATGCAACATCAAACTATCGGCAAACATGGAAACCCGGCATTAAGCATCACACCAGCTGGAATTAAAGACAATGCCAAGGCTACATTTCCATACAACATCAAACAACTTCCATGCAGCATCAAACTATCGGGAGTACGGATCACACCAGCTGGAACTAAAGACAATACCAAGGCTACATTTCCATGCAACATCAAACTATCGGCAAACATGGAAACCCGGTACTAAGCATCACACCAGCTGGAATTAAAGACAATTTTTCCGGGCCAGTTTGTAGGCATTGAAAATATGGCACCTTCACCCGGTAACATATTATCAATGCCTCGGCCGAACGACTGACTTTGTAGACCTTGATGCAAGTATACCATTTCACTTGGGTCAAGGGTTACATCATCTACCCTTTTCCACCTACTTTGTTTATTTCGCGCTTTTAGTTTTTTATTAGTGGTGTTAGGTGTTTTTGGTTTGAGTTGGTAATGTTTGAGTTTCGTAGTCACCTTCTCTCTCTCTTGGTAATTTTTTCACGTTAATTTAATGTTTTTGGTTTGGGGTTAAGTGGTTTAGGCGGTGTTACTTTTGTCCTTTTAGTTTGGCGTTTATCTCCAGTTTTACGTTCTGTCATTGTCAGTGTTTATTATTCAGTTATACGCAACGCGGTATTCATGGTTTTAGCTTTAAATTTATGTCATTTAGGTTTGGGTTAGCGGATTAGTTTTAACATTGTCGGTATTGATGATTTTAGCTTTAAGGTTATGTCATTTAGGTTAATTCGGAATGGGTTAGTGATTTGGTGTAGAGAGAAGGACGTGGACTTTCCGTTTTAATTTTATGTTACTTTGATTGGAGGTTAATGGTTTGGATTAGAAGGGAACAGCGTTAGGTTGTTCTTTTAATTTAGCATGCACCATGATAACCATAGCTCACGAATTATTGAATACCCATACAATTGCCGTACATAATGGACAGATACCTCAAATATGTTAACACAAATGTATCATACAAATCATGAAACCTGGAAGGATACAACTTTCATTCCAAAGTCTGATTGCTGTGAAGGCACACTTGAGTCGACGTAGGAAGGAGGTCGTGGTTCTTCAAGTACTGTTGGCAGTTGAGCTGCTACACGTGAACAACACACACTACGCTTTACATCAACATGCATAACAAAACGTCAATGTCCGTCTGGCATGTCATGCCGTCGCATCTACCCATCAAGTAGATGTCTCACGTAGCTGTAGACACTACAGCAATAAACCGCTCATTTCCCATATGCCACACCTTAGGGAATCGCAAAGATTTGACACGGCAAATCATGAACAATTACCACCAAATCGACCTAGAGTCTCCTGTCAAGACTCGAACTGGTCTGCCTGCGCCAGCTACCGTTTTACCATCATCGGCACTCCTCTCGGGATCGACCCTCGCCTGCTATGCAACACCAGCATGTCGATCTGCTTCCGACACTATCACCCATCTCTAGGCAAAAGTCAGCAGAGTCTACACTTGCTCACGGGCAAATCAAGACTCGAACGGGTTTGCCTGCGCCAGCTACCGTTTCACCATCATCGTCTCTCGTCTCGAGGTCGCCCCCTCAACCTCTGTGCAACACCAGTGTTTTGCCTGCTTCGTGGCTGAGACATCGCCTGCTTCTAGGTAAAATCACCGGCGTATGCACTTGCTTGCGGGCGAATCAAGACTCGAACCGGTTCGCTGCGCCAGCTACCCTGTCACCATCATCGCTTATCCTCTCGGGATCATTCCCTCGCCTCCTATGCAACACCAGTATGTCGCTCTGCTTCCGACACTATCACCCATCTCTAGGCAAAAGTCAGCAGAGTCTACACTTGCTCACGGGCAAATCAAGACTCGAACGGGTTTGCCTGCGCCAGCTACCGTTTCACCATCATCGACTCTCCTCTCGGGATCGTCCCCTCGCCTGCTATGCAACACCAGCCTGTCGATCTGCTTCCGACACTATCACCCATCTCTAGGTAAAAGTCAGCAGAGTCTACACTTGCTCACGGGCAAATCAAGACTCGAACGGGTTTGCCTGCGCCAGCTACCGTTTCACCATCATCGACTCTCCTCTCGGGATCGTCCCCTCGCCTGCTATGCAACACCAGCCTTTCGATCTGCTTCCGACACTATCACCCATCTCTAGGCAAAAGTCAGCAGAGTCTACACTTGCTCACGGGCAAATCAAGACTCGAACGGGTTTGCCTGCGCCAGCTACCGTTTCACCATCATCGACTCTCCTCTCGGGATCGTCCCCTCGCCTGCTATGCAACACCAGCATGTCGATCTGCTTCCGACACTATCACCCATCTCTAGGCAAAAGTCAGCAGAGTCTACACTTGCTCACGGGCAAATCAAGACTCGAACGGGTTTGCCTGCGCCAGCTACCGTTTCACCATCATCGACTCTCCTCTCGGGATCGTCCCCTCGCCTGCTATGCAACACCAGCATGTCGATCTGCTTCCGACACTATCACCCATCTCTAGGCAAAAGTCAGCAGAGTCTACACTTGCTCACGGGCAAATCAAGACTCGAACGGGTTTGCCTGCGCCAGCTACCGTTTCACCATCATCGACTCTCCTCTCGGGATCGTCCCCTTGCCTGCTATGCAACACCAGCATGTCGATCTGCTTCCGACACTATCACCCATCTCTAGGCAAAAGTCAGCAGAGTCTACACTTGCTCACGGGCAAATCAAGACTCGAACGGGTTTGCCTGCGCCAGCTACCGTTTCACCATCATCGCCTCTCGTCTCGAGGTCGCCCCCTCAACCTCTGTGCAACACCAGTGTTTTGCCTGCTTCGTGGCTGAGACATCGCCTGCTTCTAGGTAAAATCACCGGCGTATGCACTTGCTCACGGGCGAATCAAGACTCGAACCGGTTCGCTGCGCCAGCTACCCTGTCACCATCATCGCCTATCCTCTCGGGATCGTCCCCTCGCCTGCTATGCAACACCAACCTGTCGCTCTGCTTCCGACACTATCACCCATCTCTAGGCAAAAGTCAGCAGAGTCTACACTTGCTCACGGGCGAATCAAGACTCGAACCGGTTCGCTGCGCCAGCTACCCTGTCACCATCATCGCCTATCCTCTCGGGATCGTCCCCTCGCCTGCTTTGCAACACCAGCCTTTCGATCTGCTTCCGACACTATCACCCATCTCTAGGCAAAAGTCAGCAGAGTCTACACTTGCTCACGGGCAAATCAAGACTCGAACGGGTTTGCCTGCGCCAGCTACCGTTTCACCATCATCGACTCTCCTCTCGGGATCGTCCCCTCGCCTGCTATGCAACACCAGCATGTCGATCTGCTTCCGACACTATCACCCATCTCTAGGTAAAAGTCAGCAGAGTCTACACTTGCTCACGGGCAAATCAAGACTCGAACGGGTTTGCCTGCGCCAGCTACCGTTTCACCATCATCGCCTCTCGTCTCGAGGTCGCCCCCTCAACCTCTGTGCAACACCAGTGTTTTGCCTGCTTCGTGGCTGAGACATCGCCTGCTTCTAGGTAAAATCACCGGCGTATGCACTTGCTTGCGGGCGAATCAAGACTCGAACCGGTTCGCTGCGCCAGCTACCCTGTCACCATCATCGCTTATCCTCTCGGGATCATTCCCTCGCCTCCTATGCAACACCAGTATGTCGCTCTGCTTCCGACACTATCACCCATCTCTAGGCAAAAGTCAGCAGAGTCTACACTTGCTCACGGGCAAATCAAGACTCGAACGGGTTTGCCTGCGCCAGCTACCGTTTCACCATCATCGACTCTCCTCTCGGGATCGTCCCCTCGCCTGCTATGCAACACCAGCATGTCGATCTGCTTCCGACACTATCACCCATCTCTAGGCAAAAGTCAGCAGAGTCTACACTTGCTCACGGGCAAATCAAGACTCGAACGGGTTTGCCTGCGCCAGCTACCGTTTCACCATCATCGACTCTCCTCTCGGGATCGTCCCCTTTCCTGCTATGCAACACCAGCATGTCGATCTGCTTCCGACACTATCACCCATCTCTAGGCAAAAGTCAGCAGAGTCTACACTTGCTCACGGGCAAATCAAGACTCGAACGGGTTTGCCTGCGCCAGCTACCGTTTCACCATCATCGCCTCTCGTCTCGAGGTCGCCCCCTCAACCTCTGTGCAACACCAGTGTTTTGCCTGCTTCGTGGCTGAGACATCGCCTGCTTCTAGGTAAAATCACCGGCGTATGAACTTGCTCACGGGCGAATCAAGACTCGAACCGGTTCGCTGCGCCAGCTACCCTGTCACCATCATCGCCTATCCTCTCGGGATCGTCCCCTCGCCTGCTATGCAACACCAACCTGTCGCTCTGCTTCCGACACTATCACCCATCTCTAGGCAAAAGTCAGCAGAGTCTACACTTGCTCACGGGCGAATCAAGACTCGAACCGGTTCGCTGCGCCAGCTACCCTGTCACCATCATCGCCTATCCTCTCGGGATCGTCCCCTCGCCTGCTTTGCAACACCAGCCTTTCGATCTGCTTCCGACACTATCACCCATCTCTAGGCAAAAGTCAGCAGAGTCTACACTTGCTCACGGGCAAATCAAGACTCGAACGGGTTTGCCTGCGCCAGCTACCGTTTCACCATCATCGACTCTCCTCTCGGGATCGTCCCCTCGCCTGCTATGCAACACCAGCATGTCGATCTGCTTCCGACACTATCACCCATCTCTAGGTAAAAGTCAGCAGAGTCTACACTTGCTCACGGGCAAATCAAGACTCGAACGGGTTTGCCTGCGCCAGCTACCGTTTTACCATCATCGCCTCTCGTCTCGAGGTCGCCCCCTCAACCTCTGTGCAACACCAGTGTTTTGCCTGCTTCGTGGCTGAGACATCGCCTGCTTCTAGGTAAAATCACCGGCGTATGCACTTGCTTGCGGGCGAATCAAGACTCGAACCGGTTCGCTGCGCCAGCTACCCTGTCACCATCATCGCTTATCCTCTCGGGATCATTCCCTCGCCTCCTATGCAACACCAGTATGTCGCTCTGCTTCCGACACTATCACCCATCTCTAGGCAAAAGTCAGCAGAGTCTACACTTGCTCACGGGCAAATCAAGACTCGAACGGGTTTGCCTGCGCCAGCTACCGTTTCACCATCATCGACTCTCCTCTCGGGATCGTCCCCTCGCCTGCTATGCAACACCAGCATGTCGATCTGCTTCCGACACTATCACCCATCTGTAGGCAAAAGTCAGCAGAGTCTACACTTGCTCACGGGCAAATCAAGACTCGAACTTGTTTGCCTGCGCCAGCTACCGTTTCACCATCATCGACTCTCCTCTCGGGATCGTCCCCTCGCCTGCTATGCAACACCAGCCTTTCGATCTGCTTCCGACACTATCACCCATCTCTAGGCAAAAGTCAGCAGAGTCTACACTTGCTCACGGGCAAATCAAGACTCGAACGGGTTTGCCTGCGCCAGCTACCGTTTTACCATCATCGCCTCTCGTCACGAGGTCGCCCCCTCAACCTCTGTGCAACACCAGTGTTTTGCCTGCTTCGTGGCTGAGACATCGCCTGCTTCTAGGTAAAATCACCGGCGTATGCACTTGTTTGCGGGCGAATCAAGACTCGGACCGGTTCGCTGTGCCAGTTACCCTGTCACCATCATCGCCTATCCTCTCGGGATCGTCCCCTCGCCTGCTATGCAACACCAACCTGTCGCTCTGCTTCCGACACTATCACCCATCTCTAGGCAAAAGTCAGCAGAGTCTACACTTGCTCACGGGCAAATCAAGACTCGAACGGGTTTGCCTGCACCAGCTACCGTTTCACCATCATCGACTCTCCTCTCGGGATCGTCCCCTCGCCTGCTATGCAACACCAGCATGTCGATCTGCTTCCGACACTATCACCCATCTCTAGGCAAAAGTCAGCAGAGTCTACACTTGCTCACGGGCAAATCAAGACTCGAACGGGTTTGCCTGCGCCAGCTACCGTTTCACCATCATCGACTCTCCTCTCGGGATCGTCCCCTCGCCTGCTATGCAACACCAGCCTGTCGATCTGCTTCCGACACTATCACCCATCTCTAGGCAAAAGTCAGCAGAGTCTACACTTGCTCACGGGCAAATCAAGACTCGAACGGGTTTGCCTGCGCCAGCTACCGTTTCACCATCATCGCCTCTCGTCTCGAGGTCGCCCCCTCAACCTCTGTGCAACACCAGTGTTTTGCCTGCTTCGTGGCTGAGACATCGCCTGCTTCTAGGTAAAATCACCGGCGTATGCACTTGTTTGCGGGCGAATCAAGACTCGAACCGGTTCGCTGCGCCAGCTACCCTGTCACCATCATCGCTTATCCTCTCGGGATCATTCCCTCGCCTCCTATGCAACACCAGTATGTCGCTCTGCTTCCGACACTATCACCCATCTCTAGGCAAAAGTCAGCAGAGTCTACACTTGCTCACGGGCAAATCAAGACTCGAACGGGTTTGCCTGCGCCAGTTACCGTTTCACCATCATCGGCTCTCCTCTCGGGATCGTCCCCTCGCCTGCTATGCAACACCAGCATGTCGATCTGCTTCCGACACTATCACCCATCTCTAGGCAAAAGTCAGCAGAGTCTACACTTGCTCACGGGCAAATCAAGACTCGAACGGGTTTGCCTGTGCCAGCTACCGTTTCACCATCATCGACTCTCCTCTCGGGATCGTCCCCTCGCCTGCTATGCAACACCAGCATGTCGATCTGCTTCCGACACTATCACCCATCTCTAGGCAAAAGTCAGCAGAGTCTACACTTGCTCACGGGCAAATCAAGACTCGAACGGGTTTGCCTGCGCCAGCTACCGTTTCACCATCATCGACTCTCCTCTCGGGATCGTCCCCTCGCCTGCTATGCAACACCAGCATATCGTTCTGCTTCTCGCAAACTCGCCATTGAGCCCCCTGTCAAGACTCGATAGTTTTCCGTTTTGCTACACCATGGCCGCTTATGGATCGAGCGTCTTCGGCAGAACGAATGATGAATAGTATGAACAACGTCGCGCGCCGTTGCTCACGCTAACCACCACGTCAACCAAGTGCTTGATCATGGTGGAGGTCGGAATTATCCCCCTATGCACAACCTTGATACTTTCCAACCTCCGTGGGCAGACGTAGAGGGCAGCGTCGCAATTTCCGCATCGCCGTTCCGTTCCCGTCCCGTCTACGTTCGTGCCCGGGGAACGTAGGCATTTTCCGAGCAGTGGCCAAGCTGGCTCGGGTTCCCCTTGTGTAGAAAAGTACGTAAATACGTTGGATAGTTAAACTTTCACCTGACGATAGTACACATTTTAAAAAGTTTAGATTTACTTTATTTGAAAAGATAGAGCAACGAAATTTTGCATGTACCTCCGCCATTAAATGGGCTTTCTGGCAATACCATCCAATTTGACATCTGACTTTTAGAAAAGAAGTTACATAGTATTTTTTTAAAAAGTACAGTAAAAAACGACTATTTTTTCGAACAAATTGTGCAATATACTTTACAATTTTCAGAATAGATGAAATCTGCTTACACCATTGTTGCCGTCACCAGAAGAGCTTTCTAATGATACCAAAAAATGTATGCTACAGACTAGAGTGCTGCAGTTAGAAGCAAAAAAGACGCAATAAGGCAACACGAGAGCAAATGCGCCATTGAAAGGCCGTAGACGCGAAAAGCGGCGGTATATACGGACGTGTGTAGAATCTCCAAAAACCATTGTATATGTACATGTGATACGTCGTTAGAAGCAGATTTGAAAGGGCATTCATACGCATTATGGACATTTAGGAACGAGAAAACGATATAAAAATTATCAACGAAATTAACTTCCGATTACCGATCCGTTGACACGGAAATAGCATGCGGCAGTACATGCGGACAGCTATACACAACATTGCAGACGTGCATGTTATACATCGCTAAAAACCCCATGGAAAGACCTTTCAAATGAATCATAGACATAACAAATCCAATGAGGGATAACGAAATTAGAACGAAAGTTTACTTCCGCTAACGGCGCCGTTGCGACGGAACTAACATGCGGCATCAAATCTGGACAGCTATACACAACATTGCAGACGTGCATGTTATACATCGCTAGAAACCCCATGGAAAGGCCTTTCAAATGAATCATAGATATAAGAAATCCAATGAGGGATAACGAAATTAGGACGAAAGCCTACTTCCGCTACCGGCGCCGTTGGGACGGAACTAACATGCGGCATTACATACGGACAGCTATACACAACATTGCAGACGTACATGTTATACATCGCTAGAAACCCCATGGAAAGACCTTTCAAATGAATCATAGATATAAGAAATCCAATGAGGGATAACGAAATTAGAACGAAAGTCTACTTCCGCTACCGGCGCCTTTGCGACGGAACTAACATGCGGCATCAAATCTGGACAGCTATACACAACATTGCAGACGTGCATGTCATACATCGCCAGAAACCCCATGAAGAGACCTTTCAAATGAATCATAGATATTAGAAATCCAATGAGGGATAACGAAATTAGAACGAAAGTCTACTTCCGCTACCGGCGCCGCTGCGACGGAACGGACAAGCGGCATTACCTACGGACATGCCTAGCATCTTTGCTCAACGTCGCACATGCACATGCCATACACCACCAGAAGCGAATTGAAATGCTCTTTCTAATGAATATAAGATACTGAAAGTCGCATCAGACATGTACACATGATTAACCAAGAAATAACGCACTGATGGTGTTGGCGACGCACGGGACACGCGGCATGACACGCAGGCGTATGTAGCTTGACGTGCCAGTGCACATGGGCATGTCGTACATCGTCTTGAAGCCCATTTGCATGGGCTTTCACATGCACTATAGATGTTAGCGATCTTCGAAAGGAGAGAGATATTATAAGGGGTTATTGGTGGGGTCGACATGAGTCGGCGGCGGAAGTCAAGCCGGATAGAAAAGCGGCACTATATGCAGACGGTTGCAGCTGTGCACGGCATTGCAGACGTGCATGTTATGCATCGCCAGAAACCCCATGAAGAGACCTTTCAAATGAATCATAGATATTAGAAATCCAATGAGGGATAACGAAATTAGAACGAAAGTCTACTTCCGCTACCGGCGCCGTTTCGACGGAACGGACAAGCGGCATTACCTACGGACATGCCTAGCATCTTTGCTCAACGTCGCACATGCACATGCCATACACCACCAGAAGCGAATTGAAATGCTCTTTCTAATGAATATAAGATACTGAAAGTCGCATCAGACATGTACACATGATTAACCAAGAAATAACGCACTGATGGTGTTGGCGACGCACGGGACACGCGGCATGACACGCAGACGTATGTAGCTTGCCATGCCAGTGCACATGGGCTTGTCTTACATCGTCTTGAAGCCCATTTGCATGGGCTTTCACATGCACTGTAGATGTTAGCGATCTTCGAAAGGAGAGAGATATTATAAGGGGTTATTGGTGGGGTCGACATGAGTCGGCGGCGGAAGTCAAGCCGGATAGAAAAGCGGCACTATATGCAGACGGTTGCAGCTGTGCACAGCATTGCAGACGTGCATGTTATGCATCGCCAGAAACCCCATGAAGAGACCTTTCAAATGAATCATAGATATTAGAAATCCAACGAGGGATAACGAAATTAGAACGAAAGTCTACTTCCGCTACCGGCGCCGTTGCGACGGAACGGACAAGCGGCATTACCTACGGACATGCCTAGCATCTTTGGTAGAAAGAAAATATAGCTGAAAAAGATATAGTATGTTAGATATATAAAGAATTGTATGTTTGAACCAAATATATCATGAAATAGACTTTTGCGAAACCACATGAACGAAACATTGCATTGCATTTGAAATTTGACTTATGTAGCGCAGAATGGATATAGAAAAATATATCTGAAAAAGACATAACACATTAGATACATAAAGAATTGTATAACTGAACCAAATACATTATGAGCTATTTGTGTTAACCAGCACTCACCACGTGGAGGTTGCTCATTTAAGAGTGCCATTTTTCTTCTCCTGCACCATTCCCACAACAGCAAGTTCGAACAGCGAACCCCTTTACTACTGCTGTATAAACCTAATGGGTCGAAACTGACATTAGGTTATGGAATTACAGGCTATAACCTACTACTTCTATCCTACGGTTTTGGTTTGATCTACTCTCTGGTCTAGTGTCATGTAGCTTTTCCTGCACCATTCCCACAACAGCAAGTTCGAACAGCGAACCCCTTTACTACTGCTGTATAAACCTAATGGGTCGAAACTGACATAAGGTTATGGAATTACAGGCTATAACCTACTACTTCTATCCTACGGGTTTGGCTTTATCAACTTTCCGGTCTACTTTCACTTTCATCTACTTGTTTCTCACCTTTTGGGCTTTATGAGCTTGCCTTTTCCTTTGCTTTTCCCTTTTCCCTTCCCCCTACCTTCAAGGGGTTGGGTCTGGGGCTGGAGCTGGCTGGAGGAATCTGTTGGAACTGACGCCGATGCAGATTCCTCAGCGTTTGATGTACCCGCTGCTTGTTGGATAACATCTTGCACAAAAGCACACTCACTAGCAGCCTGTAAGGGAGTCTTCTTAGCGTAGTACCTACTGACAGTCTTTTGGCCATGTGCAAGATAGTCACTGGCCATCTTACGTTTTGCAGCATCATCGGGATGCTGCCTTGCCACTTCAGTCTCCAAAGCTTTCCGAACATCCGTGGCCGTAAATGTCCTCCGTTCGTTTTCGAAGTTGGGTTTAAGGAAACCTCTTGTCCTCTGATAGCGGGCCAACTCGAGACACATATTCCCCACTTCAGTGCCGTCCACTCTCCTGAAGAAAGGCGATTTGTCCGGTAGAGCATCTTCAGGCATGTCACCACGTACATATTGACGGTAATCCCTGAACATGTCGTAATCCTCTTTGGACAAGCTTAGGGTGACCAGGAAGCTCATGGACGTCTTGTGGTCCATGAAAGAAAGTTGGTACCTCCCGGCAACACACCGTGCCTTATTGAAATCTGCCAACTTCATACACGACGGCACTGAAGGTCTTTGGGCATGTCCAAGTTGAATTATCCCACAAGACAAGTACCGCATCACCAGGCGCTGATCGTCCTCAGATGGAAGTTGATCTGCCTTGGCCCGGTCCAGGATGTCCCTCACCTCTTGTCTGGTTGCAGGATCGGTGTACCCCTTTTGAACAACGGAAATGGGCGGCGGTTGTTTGGTTTCATCTCTGAATTCTGTAACAGATTTACGGACCTCTTCGCGTTTATACTGGCTAGAGACACCTGTATATGAACAATGCGTAGCACTTGTAAACCTACGCAAATTATCGAAAACCCTTGGGGACATTTGAACGTACGTTTGGCAGTAGCTGAGAAAGGATTTGACAGCTGACATGTAATTTTTAATGCCACCTGCAGATACCCCATTTTGTGAAAGGACCGTGTTAAAATAATGAATTTCATCTACATGCTCAAATATATCAAAGTTGATACAAGCCATATTACTATTTGGGAAAACATGTTTTTGGATATAATAGAAAAACTTAGAAACGCGGCGACACGTGTCACCAGCATTACGCCCTGCTTTTTTAAGAATATTGGTTAAATATTGATAAAACCCTGAAAGTGTCGGCGCACTTTCAGGGAACCTATCGTATAAGCCAGTGTTTGTAAGATTAGCCCTGACTGTGTTTTGTTTGTAATTATACCGAGTACCACTTCTGGTAGACCCAGTTAAACCAGCACTGGTACTCGGCATTGGATTACTAGTTGAAGGAGAGGCTGCAGATGCGTCCTCTCCTTGAATTGTGTGGCCAAAGTGTTTAAGTACCCTGATGTAATCAGGGATTTGATTTTTGTTGACACTGTATGTGCCACAAAATGCCAGTAGAGCCGACATTGACACCAGCTGTGTAGCAGTATAGGACTCGCTACGGCGGCGATTTTGGGCGTGTATGGCGTGTAGACCAGGAGTAGAGCTACCAGGATAACATTGCTTTAAATGCGCGATGCCTTTGTAATATGTTTTACACTTTTGACAAACGACCGAAATGTTTGTGGAAGGCATACTTGATGATAGTGCTGGGACACTTACTTTCTGGGAATGATTGGTCTGGATGTCACAGTCTTGAACAAATTAAGAAATAAACTGCTTATACGATATGTCTATTTAGGGAATAAACCTAGTAATGTTGAGTATCAGTTTGATAAAGTGAGCAACGTAAATGACTGAAAAATGCAGAAATTAAGAACAAACGAGAAGAAATAAAAGTAAAGTTCACTTGCCAATGGTGATTGCCAGCGCTGACTGGTAGTGATCCACTAAGACACTTGGTCTGTGATGATGAAATTGCAGTGACATGCATTCCCTTATATTACCATGTCGCGGTCAGACAACCAATGGGATGGTTTAGATGAAGTTCACGTGGCCAAGCCGGATGTTTCTACGGGGGAGGAGGAAACTGGAAATTGTCCATCTCCATTCCATGCGTGATGTCCATTTGGAGGGGCAAGAGCATGCCAAAAGGTGTGAATTGCACATGCCAAAGGAATTTTATACGCAAAGTTGAAGTCAGTGGGGCGACGAGGTTTAAAATCACAAAGTAGCGGCATGTCAAAAGGAAGTGACCCAAGCTGAGTGATTATAACCATAAGAGAGCAAGGCAGGTGACGAAATTACAATTGCTGATAAATAGCATCTCCAGGGTACGAAGATGTGAACACAGACGAGTGATATGCAGCTAATCACGTAGTAATTAAGTTTACAGGAAGGTAGAGAAGAACGTGTACTCGTAGTATATACAATCAGTCCATGCGGACAGATCTGAAAGAAGTTATGAAAATAATGATGATAAGGAGTTGCGAACGCAACTCAGTAACTAAGTGGCCAGACAGAGGCGGCCTTTGTGATAAGTTACAGTTGTCAGAGCATGGCGCCATCTTGTCTGTTTGATGCGCGTCGTTACATAAGGGAACGTTTATTCGAATGCACAGTATACCTTGGCACATCCACATTGTCAAGGTATTACCGACCCCTTTTACACCATTGGTTTCTGATGCTGAAGTAACAGCTGAGGAAAGATGCGCGCCAGATCCCCAATTCTACCAGCCACACGCACAAGTACAGTTACATAATGCCGCGCATTCCTTGATTAAAAGACGTTCCTTGAATGCATATTATAACCTGGCATAGACGCACTTTCAAGGGCTTTCAGGTGCGTTTGAAACATTAAATGTTGGATGATTGATCGTGAAATTATAGGTGCCGTAACACTGACGGGAGACGTGCGCCAGACCCCCGACTTTAACCGCCATCAGCAGTTGCATAATGACGCGCATGGCTTGACTGTCTGAGGTGACACGAATATACGTCACACCTTGGCACAACCGCACTTTCAAGGGCTTTCCGATGCATTTTAAATCTTTCATTTTGGATGAAGGATAATGAAATAATAGCTGGCGGAAGGTACGCGCCAGATCTCCGTTTTTACCTACCAGTCGCACAAGAACAGTTACGTAATGACGCGCATTGCCTGATTATCTCATGTTGCTCGAACGCCCGTTATAATTTGGCAGAGCCGCACTTTCAAGGGCTTTCAGATGCATGTTAAACATTAAATTTTGGATGGTGGATCGTGAAATTATAGCTGCCGTAACACTGACGGGAGACGAGCGCCGGATCCCCGACTACTTTACCCGCCATTGGCGCAAATGCATTTACATAATGGCGCGCATTGCTTGACTCTCAGACGCGACTCGAATGCACATTACACCTTGGCAGAACCGCACTTTCAAGGGCTTTCCACCACCGTAAAAGTTTATATATTAAGACCACAGGCGTTGCTTCTATGGCTTTATTCCAGTTCGTTGCAACTTTAGCTCTGTCACGTATATTGATTCCTGTGTAGAGCGAATGTCTAATGTTGCACACCAGCATGTTGCACATTTCCAGAATCCCACATGAATCCCCTTGCAAATGCTTTGTAGTTGTAAATATTAACGACGCCGGTATAGCCGGTGAACAGATTTATGTAAATTCCGCCAATCTATATCACCTGCGGTATTTGTTGCATTTCGCACATGAAAACCCATGTAGCTCCACCACTAAATGCGCAACGTGTGCGTTTTATACACTGTCTGACACACGCTTTAACTGGCTTTCAAACGCAGTATAGAAATGCATTTTCTAAGGTGAATCGTAAGAGTGGTTGCCATTAGATCATGACCGGACTATGGTGGCATGATGACTACTGTGATATAGAAGAATTGAAGTTCAACAAAATTACACAAACCATCATGTCGGAGATTCAATCTGGACTGGTTACCAGGGGCACCATTAGAATCACGTTTGCATTTTTGGAGAGAGCGTTGGATCGGGTTTCCAACCATGTATAACATGCATAGATATCACAAAGTAAAAGGCTTCCAAAATACAATGGCGCGAGCGACTTCCACCGGAGGCTGGGTGGAAGAAAAGTCTTCCACCGAGACTCCTGTGGAAGAAATTCAGAAGGCCTAAAATCACGGAAACCTTAATTGCTGGGCTATAAATTTGCCAAAAAAGAAACGGAAAAATTCTACGTGACGCGCAAGGGTCCCGCTATCCAATGACGTGCAGGATGCGCGTGTAAGGCGGCGAATGCAGCTCCCAAGGGAGCCGTGCTGCAATAGGTGATACAATCTGGGTGTCTTCTTACACTTGCAACGGACGTGCAGAACTTGAAGTGCACCCAGTGTCCACATGTAACACACTCGGCCCATTTGACAAATGTCAACTGGCACAGTTCCTCAAATCGCCTGGCGTGAATTTGCCACAAACACAACACTTATCATCTTCAGTGTCGGTTGAGTGGTCAGTGTCACTTTCGTCCGATGATGGAATATTACGTACGATGTTCTTCCCTTTACATTTGTTAGCCTTGCTGTTACCTTTCCTGTTTTCGTTGCTGTGTGTCCGATCTGTCATTTTGCCTTGTTCTGATGGAAGACTGTCCCCAGTTGCCTTGCTTGTTTTCTTTTTGTTTTGTTCTTTGTGATGTTGTACGAGTTTGCTAGTGACGTCGTCATCAGTGATGGGAGACTTTCGTAGGCGTGAATGTGAGGGAAGGGGCGACAGCTTCGTCAGTCACAACGTCAGGGTCGAACGGGAAGATGCCTGAACGTCGGAAAGACGATATGATGTTGTGAGGTGTCAACGTAGAAGTGAGTACCTTGCAAACATCGTATCTTGTAATGGCCTTTCCACCAGATTCCCTCAGAAATCTGTGCATGTGACATGCCGACGTCCATCCTGCTTCGACGGGCCCGTAACAACCAATATCAAGGGGCTGTAATAGGTGACTGGTGTGTGGCGGCAAAACAATGTTGTGTGCTTTTGCCCACTGGATAAGGCCGAGAGAGACGTGACTCTTATGTCCATCGTATAAAACAAGTAGAGGTGAATTTACATTGCCACCTGCCACATGTTTTACAAAATGGGACTCCATGAAAGTCTTGAAACTGTCCGTGTTGGACCATCCCGTCTCAGACACAGTCCCATCAACACCTGGGGACGCTCCCGCCAACAACTCCTCTCTCATACGCTGACCGGGAAAGATGAAATACGGAGGAATGGAGTTTCCAGTAGCACTGATTGCGCCGATTAAGGTTACGGTTTTTGATTTGCATGAGGTCACTGCATGGGGTTTGAAATTGGACGAAGACACAACCTTAGGTGGCGTAATATCAGTCTGTAACCCTTTCTCGTCGATGTTAAAGATATCCTGGGGACGGTCTTGGAAGCTGTATCTTGTCATAATTTTCTCCAGCTCTAAAAAGTAATTGTCAACTGATTGATGAGTGGCAGATCTGGCTCTAGCGTATTCCAGCTTTCTTGGCTTTTGCACACGTATCTCGGGCCAGCGTGATAGAAAACCATACAGCCATCGCAAACTCAGCGGTGTAGTTCTGTTTCTGTGGCCAAGGTGGTGGGCGTAATCTGTTGATGGTTTCCTGATGAGTGTAGCCGTAGCCAATATCACTCATTACCCGGATGTGGGATACAAGCAATGACTCCTCTTCTTGTGAAAAAAGGGTTGAATTTCCAGATTTTATTGTATCAATGTGGATCCTGCCTCTAACACGATCTTTCAAAGTTGTGATGGGAACACCCCAGCGAATTGCAGCCTGTTGGACAGGTATGTTTTCTTCAAGTACAAGAGTGTAAGCGTTCTGTAAGTCATCCTCCGTATAGCCCTTTCTGTATGACCCTCTAGATGAAGTGATTTGCTGAAAAAGTACCGTTTATTGCTTGTACATAAAGTCTATAACGTCATATTTAACCCTCTTAAGAGTCGGGAAGAAAATTACATCGTCTCTTTTAACCCAATATCGTAATTTTTGCCGCAAGTGATGACCCTTTTCAGCTTCCATACTTTTTTTTCTGATCAGCGAATGACGTCATTAGGAAGTGTGTTGCTATTTTTGGAAATACACGAGATATGCAGACGACTTGTTTTGATACTAATATGTGAAAAGTGAAACCTTCAATTTTTACATTAGAAGTTAGAATTTTTTGGACATAAGTGATCTTGGTGAAAAATGTTATTTGGTGAGTAGTTTTTGTTGTAAGTACCTTACGGATTTCCATATTTGAAGCCAGTCGGTGTGGGAGTGGCGGAGGTCCGATGTTGATGTTTGCAACTCCGGTGACCTCTGACCTCGCTCTTGCTCTCGTACAATAGCGCGATAAATACGACCGTCGAAAATAGGAGAACGTCGAAAAAAGTAGACGGCAGGATATATTCGACCTTCAGGCGACTGTCGCCCTTAAGGATGTTAACATATGTCGCCCAATGGCCGCTTATGTAATGTACGTGTGCATCTCGCCCAATGGTGGCGTATGTAATGTACGTGTGCATCTCGCCCAATGGTGGCGTATGTAATGTACGTGTGCATCTCGCCCAATGGTGGCGTATGTAATATAGGTGTGCATCTCGCCCAATGGTGGCGTATGTAATGTACGTGTGCATCTCGCCCAATGGTGGCGTATGTAATATAGGTGTGCATCTCGCCCAATGGTGGCGTATGTAATATAGGTGTGCATCTTGCCCAATGGTGGCGTATGTAATGTACGTGTGCATCTCGCCCAATGGTGGCGTATGTAATGTACGTGTGCATCTCGCCCAATGGTGGCGTATGTAATATAGGTGTGCATCTCGCCCAATGGTGGCGTATGTAATATAGGTGTGCATCTCGCCCAATGGTGGCGTATGTAATGTACGTGTGCATCTCGCCCAATGGTGGCGTATGTAATGTACGTGTGCATCTCGCCCAATGGTGGCGTATGTAATGTACGTGTGCATCTCGCCCAATGGTGGCGTATGTAATGTACGTGTGCATCTCGCCCAATGGTGGCGTATGTAATATAGGTGTGCATCTCGCCCAATGGTGGCGTATGTAATATAGGTGTGCATCTCGCCCAATGGTGGCGTATGTAATATAGGTGTGCATGTCGCCCAATGGTGGCGTATGTAATATAGGTGTGCATCTCGCCCAATGGTGGCGTATGTAACATAGGTGTGCATCTCGCCCAGTGGTGGCGTATGTAATATAGGTGTGCATCTCGCCCAATGGTCGCTTATAATGTACGTGTGCATCTCGCCCAATGGTGGCGTATGTAATGTACGTGTGCATCTCGCCCAATGGTGGCGTATGTAATATAGGTGTGCATCTCGCCCAATGGTGGCGTATGTAATGTACGTGTGCATCTCGCCCAATGGTGGCGTATGTAATGTACGTGTGCATCTCGCCCAATGGTGGCGTATGTAATATAGGTGTGCATCTCGCCCAATGGTGGCGTATGTGATATAGGTGTGCATCTCGCCCAATGGTGGCGTATGTAATATAGGTGTGCATCTCGCCCAATGGTGGCGTATGTAATGTACGTGTGCATCTCGCCCAATGGTGGCGTATGTAATATAGGTGTGCATCTCGCCCAATGGTGGCGTATGTAATATAGGTGTGCATCTTGCCCAATGGTGGCGTATGTAATGTACGTGTGCATCTCGCCCAATGGTGGCGTATGTAATGTACGTGTGCATCTCGCCCAATGGTGGCGTATGTAATATAGGTGTGCATCTCGCCCAATGGTGGCGTATGTAATGTACGTGTGCATCTCGCCCAATGGTGGCGTATGTAATGTACGTGTGCATCTCGCCCAATGATGGCGTATGTAATGTACGTGTGCATCTCGCCCAATGGTGGCGTATGTAATGTACGTGTGCATCTCGCCCAATGGTGGCGTATGTAATATAGGTGTGCATCTCGCCCAATGGTGGCGTATGTAATATAGGTGTGCATCTCGCCCAATGGTGGCGTATGTAATATAGGTGTGCATGTCGCCCAATGTTGGCGTATGTAATATAGGTGTGCATCTCGCCCAATGGTGGCGTATGTAACATAGGTGTGCATCTCGCCCAATGGTGGCGTATGTAATATAGGTGTGCATCTCGCCCAATGGTGGCGTATGTAATATAGGTGTGCATCTCGCCCAGTGGTGGCGTATGTAATATAGGTGTGCATCTCGCCCAATGGTCGCTTATGTAATGTACGTGTGCATCTCGCCCAATGGTGGCGTATGTAATGTACGTGTGCATCTCGCCCAATGGTGGCGTATGTAATATAGGTGTGCATCTCGCCCAATGGTGGCGTATGTAATGTACGTGTGCATCTCGCCCAATGGTGGCGTATGTAATGTACGTGTGCATCTCGCCCAATGGTGGCGTATGTAATATAGGTGTGCATCTCGCCCAATGGTGGCGTATGTAATGTACGTGTGCATCTCGCCCAATGGTGGCGTATGTAATATAGGTGTGCATGTCGCCCAATGGTGGCGTATGTAATATAGGTGTGCATCTCGCCCAATGGTGGCGTATGTAATATAGGTGTGCATCTCGCCCAATGGTGGCGTATGTAATGTAGGTGTGCATGTCGCCCAACGTACTTACATATATTGATGCCATGCTAATGATACACGTACATACACACTGATACATTTCAGGTCATGAAAATGTACACGGGCTGAACAAATGAATTAGCGATGGCCCGTCATGTATGATCACACTTACTGTCATACTGGCACACTAGAAATAGTGCACATGCTTTTTTGTCTATCTAACTCCAAAAAAAAGGAATACAAAAAGAAAAAACAACTGTAATTTATTTAGAACATAAGAAATAAGCACGACACCACAGACAATATCGTTAAATACCCAATTTACGAAACAATTATATTAACTTCCATCAGTGTCTTACTCTGAGAAACGCATAGAAAATTCACCTGTTTCGCGAGATAAATACGGAACGTAAATGCAATAGGAATTCAAGCGCTTCGGGAGGTAAATCGACAAGGATTTCACGTGTTTAAGGAGATAAATGCGACAGGAATTTCATAAGTGTCACATAAATGCGATAAGTATTTTACGAATGTCGAGACATAAATCCGGTATGCATTTCACGAGTTTCGCAAAGTCGCTAACAACTGGACGTATACCGGTCAAATTCATATATACACAGAAAACTACATCCGGAGACCACTGCATATATAAAAAATACACCTACCTACCTACATATAGTCTGGTTCATAATTATTGAGAATTTTTCTTCTTACTTTGAGCTATCCTAACACCTCAACTGATTCACTGATACTTAAAACTAAGTAATGGTATAAGGGAGGTAACTCATCTTGGCCTACTGAGTATAGTACAATTAGAGTTACCTCCCCTGAATTTGTAGCAGACGTCATTTTCCTCAGCACTGTCAACAATGTCTGCTGAAGATAAAAGAAGGTTGATTTTTGAGTTGTGTAATCAAGGAATTGATGATGTAAATACATTGGCAGAGAGAACAGGAACTCCTCTTTCTACTGTGTATAGGATTAGGAAGAATTTTAAAGAGGGAAAGGATTTTGGGCACCAGAAAGGAGCAGGGAGACCCAGAAAATTGGACTTCTCAGATCGCGTCCGGCTGGGAATTTTAGCGTCTAAAAAGCAAAGGGCAAGCATCTCCAACATCAGGTATGAAATGATAGAAAGGGGATCAACAGTTGTATCAAAATCTACAGTTAGAAGAAATTTGATTGATCTTGGATGGGAGAAAAAGACTGGAATTCCTTCTCCTCCCATGAAACAAGAACATAAAGACAGGCGTGTTGAGTGGTGTTTGGCACATGAAAACTTTGACTGGAAAAATGTGATTTTTACTGATGAAAGCTCAATATGGGTATATCCCAATAATGTGAAAATATGGACAAAGTCTGCGTCAGCACCGTTGTATCGACGACCTAAATACAGCCCAAAGTTTCATGTATGGGGAGGGATATCCTTATTAGGAACGACCCCGCTGTGTGTGTTTGAGGGAAATCTGACAAGTCAACGCTACACTAACATATTAGATAATTTTCTCCTTCCAAGTGCACATGTGTTTTATGGAAATGACTGGATTTTGCAGCAAGATAATGATCCTAAACACACCGCAAAACATGCCAAGCAGTGGTTTCAGGAGAAAAATGTGACTGCATTACCATTTCCTGCATATAGTCCTGACTTAAATCGCATTGAGAACATTTGGGGGATGATGAAGGAATGTGTGAATCAAAAGGGGTTGACAAAAATTGAAGACATGAAGAGAGAAGTGGTCCGATACTGGGACAGCATAACTCACGAGACACTAACCTCTCTGATAGGAAGTATGCCTACCCGTCTTAGACTGTGCCGTGAAGCTCAAGGAGACTTGATAAAATATTAAATTGTTACCTACACAACATGAAAAGGTCAGTTCACTTTCACAATACATTCAATTTTATCTGATTTGTTCTCGTTTAATAATATGAAATGCTTTAGCTATTCTCAATAATTTTGAACCATACTGTACAATTATATCTACATGCATTAGAGCATACGTACAAATAATACCTACGTACATACAAATATGTCTATGAAGATACTAACGATATCACCTACTCAAAGAACATGCTACCAAAGTGCATATAATAATACCTACAAACATGCAATGGTCTCTGCACTCAAACAATGCCTACACAATTGTATGTATAACTACGTACTTACAATGATACCTACCTACATACAACTAATCCTACATACATACAATAATACTTACATACAGACAATGGTTCCTACATACAATGCCTACACATAAACAAGTATATCTATCCTTTGTATAAACAATGCCTACATAAGTACAAGCAAACCTACATGCATACAAAAATACATACAATGATACTGTATCTACATACATACAATGGTTCCTACAAACAATGATTTACACGTACCTACGCAAATACATACAATGATACCTAAATACATGCTTACAATAATATCTACATGCATACAGTGGTTCCTAGATACTAACAATGCCTACTTGTACAAACACAATACCTACCCATATACATACAATACCGACGCATATACGTATAATAATACCAATAAGCGTCCGATGGTTCCTACATACAAACAGTGGGTACACAGGTACAAGCAAACATACGTACATACAATAATACTTACCCACCTACAATAATACCAACAAAAAAACCCAATAATACCTACCTGCAACAATACATGCAATAATACCTACCTACATACATGTAATAATACCTACATACATACAATGGTTCCTGCATGCAAACAATGCCTACACATAAACAAGTATACCTACGCATATACATACATACAATGACACCTACCTACATGCAACTATTACCATACCTACAAGTGTGCAACGGTTTCTGCATACAAACAGTGCCTAAATACATATAATGATACCTTCAAATATACAATGACACCTACATTCTTACAAGTAAACCTTCATACAATCATACCTACAAATGTGCAATGATTTATACATTCAAAGAATGCACATACCAATGCATGCATACCTATATACATACGAGGGTTGGCTGTAAAGTTCTCAGCCTGAGTGGCTTTTCCCCACCAGGTAGAGACAGGTGTTTGCCACCAATGAGGACAATCATTTAGTGAATCATAGACACAGGAACTACAAACTTACTAATAGTTTTATCTCAACTACAGCTCATTTGGTAAACCTACCCTCTGAACTCATCAGAAATGGACAAAACTGAATACAGGGCAGTCATCAAGTACTTGCAAAGGAAAGGGATGTCCCCAACACAGATACATGCTGACATGGTCTCCACTCTAGGGGATGATGCTCCTTCATTTTCCACAGTAAAGAAGTGGGCTTCAGATTTTAAGCGTGGCAGACAAAGCCTTGATGATGACCCACGCTCAGGAAGGCTTTCAACAGCAACCACTCCAGAAAACATCACGCGATTGCTCGATATGTTGATGGATGATCGACGATTGACTACTCGACATATTTCTAGTGGGCATCTCTCATGAGAGGGTTGAGCATATTATCACCAACGAATTAGGAATGACGAAAGATTCTGCAAAATGGGTGCCAAAGCTCTTGACAGCAGAACAGAAACGTGTCAGGTTCCAGACGTCCCTTGACAATTTGCGTTGTTTTGAAGCAGATCCCGATGATTTTGTGGCACGATTTGTAACCATGGATGAGACCTGGATACATCACTTTCAACCAGAAACAAAACTACAGTCAAAACAGTGGAAGCATCCTGATTCACCAGCTCCGAAGAAAGCCAAGTCTGTTCCTTCAGCTGGAAAGGTGATGGCATCAGTCTTTTGGGATTCCAGGGGTATTCCGCTCATTGATTATCTTGAAAAAGGTCAAACTATCAACGGCAGATACTATGCTGATCTACTGAACCAGTTGCGAGAAGCAATCAAAGCCAAACGACGAGGGATGATCGCTGAAGGTGTCCTCTTCCACCAAGACAATGCGCCTGTTCACAAATCGGTGGTGGCCATGTCAACAATCCGCGATTGTAGCTTTGAACTCATTGACCATCCTCCTTATTCACCTGATTTGGCTCCTTCTGACTTCCACCTGTTCCCCAAAATGAAAAAGGAACTCGCCGGTCGCCATTTTGCAAGTAATGATGACGTCATTTCCGCTGTGACTGATTTTTTTTAGGGTAGCTGAAGAAGATTTCTTCCTGACCGGGATTCGGGTCTTGCAGCATCGCTGGCAAAAGTGTGTGAACTTGGATGAGGACTATGTAGAAAAATAAATTACAAACGTGGACTTTGTAACTATTTTTCACAGTGAGGCTTAGAATTTTTCAGCCAACCCTCGTACAATGATAACTACCTACATACAATAATACATACATACATACATACAGACAGACAGACAGACATATATATATATATATATATATATATATATAGACCCGTGGACGTCCTGAGTTAGAATAGGCCTTCAGCAACCCATGCTTGCCATAACAGGCGACTATGCTTCTCGTAAGAGTCGACTAACGGGATCAGGTGGTCAGGCTCGCTGACTTGTTTCACACATGGCATCGGTTCTCAATTTGCGCAGATCGATGCTCATGTTATTGTTCACTGGATTGTCCGGTCCTGACTCGATTATTTACAGGCCGCCGCCATATAGCTGGAATATTGCTGATCATGAGTGCGGCGTAAAGCTATACTCACTCACTCATACATACATACATACATACATACATACATACATACATACATACATACATACATACATACATACATACATACATACATACATACCTGCATACCTACATTCAATAATAGCTGCATACTTACAATAGTATCCACATACTTGTAATGCCTATACAAATACAAGTATACTTATGCACATTCATACAGTATCACACACAAACATGCAGTAAACATTCTGGTGTTGGGAATGATAAATACGTTGCTCCCAGGCGTTTCAGTGAACATAAACAGACATCGAGGGTACATCAGCCCATGCTGGCCCTGTGACCAAGAAACAACTTATAATATACGACGCTGTCTGGTAATTCCATGCACCTAGACACATCAAGTGCAGCTGGAGATCCCAAGCAGGAAAACGTACCAGGGCTAGATTATTTTAAAAATCACTTCATCAATGTGAGGATTGTTACATATTAAATCAAAGAATGAATAATGAAGAAAAAGGATTAAAAGTCTGGAGAATACGAAATTACCACACCCAACGGCACGCACGCACACACACACACGAAATACGTACCAACGCAATACCGATAATATGTTACTTATGAATGAGGTGGTAATACGTATTTGTTCCCCAAAGGTGTACTGATATTATGTACTTGTTCCCCAAAGGTCTACTAAAATTTTGTATGTGTTCCCCAAAGGTCAGCTGATAATATGTAGGTGTTGCCCAAAGGTCTACTGAAAATATGTATGACGTGTTGCCCTAAGGTCTACTGATAATGTGTATGAGGTGTTGCCCAAATGTCTGCTGACAATATATGTATTTGTTGTCCAAAAAAGGTCTTCAGATAATATATATGTGTTGCCCAAAGGTCTATTGATACTCATAATATATGTCTGTTGCCCAAATATCTACTGATATATACGTGTTGCTCAAAGGTCTACTGATAAAAAGTACCTGTTGCCCAAAAGTCTACTGACGTGTTGCCGTAAGGTCTACTGACAATGTATGTATGTGTTGCCGAAAAGTCTACTGATAATATGTATATGTTGCCAAAGGGTCTACTGGTAAAATGTATGACGTGTTGCCCTAAGGCCTACTGATAAAATGTATGTTTTGTCCAAGGGTTTACTGATAATATGAATGTGTTTCTCAAAGGTCTACAGATAATATGTATCTGGTGCCCTAAGGTCTACTGATAATGTCTATCAGGTGTTGCCCAAAGGTATCCTGATAATATATGTATGTGCTGCCCAAAGGTCTACTGGTAATATGTATGTGTTGCCCAAAGGTCTACTGATAATATGCATATGTTGCCCAAAGTTCTACTGATAAATTGTATGGTTTGTCCAAAGGTCTACTGATAATATCTATGTGTTGCCCAAATGACTAATGATAATGTGTATGAGTTGTTGCCCAAAGGTCTACTGACGATATGGTTGATGTGTTGCCCAAAGGTCTACTGACAATATGTATGTGGTGCCCAAAAGTCTACTGATATTGTAACGGAAGGGCCAGGGACTAATCGAAATATACTAGTAGACAAACTACAAAAATAAAAATGGATGCTGCCAACAGTCACAAAACGTGACAGAACAAATACCGGAGACGAAGTTCAGTGAAAATATATCACAAGGACCTAACCGATAGTGAATGACGAAGCTGGAGAAATGCAGAAGGATCACGCAACAAGTTGATAAAGTTCCAATAACGGTTTTATTTAATAAGCACCAAACTGAAAATACACAGTCTGGACACGATACTGACTGTCATATGGACTGTCACTTGCGATGTATAGCTTGCTTGTCCACATGTGTCCTAGTGGTTGTAGCAGTCTTGCAATGCTGTGTGGCAGTCTTAGTCGAGACCCCCGGGCTGTTAAGTGAATTAACTGTACAACAAACTTTGTATGAACTTGCAGCAACTAGAACTGGATCCAGATAACGTACAAGGGACATTCCGGAAGTCACGTGACCCGGAATGAATGACACGGAGGCCACACCTCCGACAGCTATCAAAGTGTGTCGGTGAACCACTGCCATCATTCAAATGGACATTTAGTCATATTATCAGATACAGTTTCTGATGACACACATGACAATGTTGAGCTACATGCCTTCTCTTGGTGATCAGATGCATTGCATAAAATATCTTTGATTTTCAATGTAGCAGCACCTGATTTCCTAAAAATGTTACCTGTTTCTTCGTTTACTGTTTCTCTCCTGGGTTGAACTGTATAATACTCTTGCTACTGGCCAATACGACATCGTCTTTTGTTGGTTACCCAGTCACGTAGGTATTTCTGGGAATGTGATGGCTGATCTTGCTGCCAAGGCAGCACTCAACAAATCTGTGACACCACTTCTTCTTCCATATTCAGATTACAAAGCAAGCATTAGAACGTATATCCGTGATCTGATGCAGAAGAAGTGGGACACTCAAGTAGGTATCAATAAATTACATGAAATAAAACCGTATATTGGCTACACCTACTTGGGTTGTCAGTCCAGATTTGAGGAGGTCATCATGCGACGATGTCGTATTGGCCACACAAGATGTACACATAAATATTTGCTTAAAGGTGAGGATCCTCCGTTTTGTATCCCTTGTGATGGAAGAATCACTGTCAAGCATATCCTGCTTGACTGTGTTGAGTATTCCATCACCAGGGATCAGTATTTTCATTCACGAACTCTGAGGGATGTTTTTAATAACACAAGCTCTCATTTAATCATTGCATTTTTAAAAGAATTAGATTTATTGACAGAATTGTAAATAGATAAATATTTTATTACTGGAAGTTTAAATTGGTAACTGTGCTTGTTAGTGGCTGTATCCTCAAAGGGGGTTGAAGTATTGTAAAACTATTGTCCCCCTGAGAGGGTACGCAAGTCCACAAACATTCAAAGTAAATTCAAACTTTCACGTTTTTAATCGTAGCATAAGTGTCGTTTTATTTGCATGGCTAGATTTCCCAAATTGCTGATGGCTGAGGGGATGATGTAAATCCAGCTAGGGTCCATGCAGGTAGCAAACGTACTGTAAGTCCCCATGGTCCTTAGTATGGTGATCTACTTTCAGTTGTTAGCATTCTATAGCCCATTTTTATCTTGTAGTGTCCTTTATAGATAAATTGTTTTAGGTATAGTTACTAGTTTTATATTCTCATCTGTGATATTCTAGCTGTTTTACTGTCCTTCGTTGACAGGTTTTATAATAGATATATATACTTCATCTCAGTATTAAATGTTCTCGTCACGATATGGCTGAGATATTGCCGATGTGACGTTAAATATTAACTCACTCACTCACTCTCTCCTGGGAGTGAATCCACTGCAACTGTCTCTTCGAATCAATTTGACTTAGCTGTCAATTCAAAATAATGGCACATTATCTTTAACTACAATTAGCTACATAGCTATATATGTGAACAATTACTGATGTGAATGAATTATTGCCATCATTCAAATGGACATTTAGTGATATCATTAGATACATTTTTTACTGAGAATTGTATCTTTTGGAAGCATTATTTATTCATGGACATGTCCACTAGAAAGCAAAGCAATACCAAAATTGCAAAACTAAAATATAGTAAGAGGTGAGTGAGTTGGATACTGTCTTTCGTAATAGGCTGTACCACGGAAGCAAGTGAGGTCTTTGTAATAATGGTGCTTAAATGAACGCTGAAAGTAATTTGCAACCTGTATCAGATACAAAGCAGACAAATTGTTCAATTTCATTGTTCAAGGAAATCAAATACCATGCAAATACTTTGTAATTGTAGACAGTTGTGAACTGCATTCAGAACCTTGAAAGATAGAGAGTTTCAATAATGTACCCTATTCCTGTGATGTTTCATGGCCCAGAACATTAATACTGAACCCTAAAATCACAACATCTTAATCTTTTATAAATATACTATTACGGCGAACACTTGTTTTAATGCCAATTGTTTTTGCAGTTAATTTCCCACCAATGACCTTTTATAAGGCTATACATATGGATATCTTTCAAGGAAAAATGTGTGATGTTTCACTTGAACATGTAGTTTTGGTGAAAGAGAGAAGCTAATAAGAATCTGATCATAGCTAGACATAGATTTTAATAAGTGAATATGAATACATGAACGACTAAAACTACTGTTATGTTGAATGTTAATCATGTTATAACAGTAACTGTAAGTAGGTTACTTGCCTACTGGTCCAGTGACGAACACCAAAGATAAAGCTGCATCAGAATCTGAACGAAAACAACCTGCACTCAAGGTAAAGCCAAACCAATGTTTAGTCAAATATAGTATTGTGAGCACTCTCAGGTGATAAAAGTATATGAAAGTAATGCAATTGCGGGTGGAGTATGTTAGGTACTTGGGTGGGCGGCTGATGTAGTGCCAACCTTTGCAGTCATGCTTGTGGAGGCTTGTTTCCTATGTGGACCTGAGAGACAGGATGATGTTAGGCTTCTTCCATGCTCTACCATTTGAGGGGCCGAGATGCCAGGAGTGTGCGCATTGGTCGAACGTGGAATTTCCCCAGTCAATGGCCCGATGTTGGCTTTATAAGCCTACCCTAAGTAGGAAATTGTCAATCGTCCGACTCTATTCTTGTATCAGGACCAAATAATTTTTCCACTCATTGTTTACAGTTTTGGGGACATTGTATTGATTTTGTGATAGATTGGCGAGAGGGAGAATTAGCATAGCAATAAGTACGTTTTTGTTTTATTCTTGGGAGTAGGTATAAGAGGTGGATGTAATAAAAGGTTAACTGTATTTAAGCGGGTTTTAGGTAGACAGGTGATGATAGTACTATGTATGTTCAACATCAAAAAATGATGGTGCCGACCACGGTGCCGTTGTTTTGGATGACGTCACACAATTGAAGAAGAGGTGCGCGATAAAGAAAGCGCGGGCCACTGGTTGACTGACGGTTGCATTCACTAAACCCGCCTGTCACGCTAAAAATAGATATACTTGTCCGTTATTTACACACAAATCTAGATCAGGCCAGGCAATTCTCGGTGTACAGTCACGCCACGTTAACATACCTGTGTATGTTTAATAGCTATGAAGGGTCATGGCAAAATGGTATAACTCTACGCTTTGCCTCTCGTACACAGCAGGTGAACCAAATGTGATTACAAAATCAGTCAAATTGTGATTTAATTATTGTCGTAGACTTCATAAGTGAGTTTTTTTGTCTAAGCCATTGAAACATCGGCATTCACATCAGAAGACAATTAGTTAAAATGAATCCTCAGTTATTACTACACACAACCGTTGTGCGCTTAAAAAAGCAGGTCACAATAAGTAGTTTGCATTTGAAATCAAGGAGTGATCATCTGGTTTAGACAGGTTGAGACATGTTGAAGATGTATATGTATTTCAAACTTACCGCCCACACCCTTTCACTTACAGCTAGCTCACATTGCTTTGTCATCAGTCCACGATAAACTAAGCTGCGATACACATACATGACTTCACACACTAAATTACAAAACTTATTAAACATTGAGAATATTTTACGCAAACTCAGTGTATACCGCAAACCGATATACAGAGAGACAGAGAGGCGACAAACTCTCGCACCCCTCTACAGCGATATGTCAACTATATGGTTACTCGATGATTTCACCAACAAACAGCTGTGAAGTATTATCATAACGTGTTATCCAGATATCTCTTACAATGCATTCCACTGGGTCCACAGCGCGGGGCTTTGGGTAACGGTTGGTCGAGTTAATGATAAAGGGGTGATTCACTGACCCATTTAACGTGAGTAGGCTTAAACTATGAATGAATGCCACCTCGCTAACCCCCCGGTGGAAATGAACCCTCCCTTCGCTGACTTTTGTGAAAGGTTTTACTAATTTCAAATCACTCCAGCAGAAGACGAGCGACCGAACAGGACGTGAGAAGAGAACGCGCTGCGCTGACACTGCATCAGAAAACCTGTCTTGTTTGTCATTTCATTAGCTGACACCGCTCAAGAAGTCCGCGTTTTTCACAAGCTCTCGGGAGACAGATACTTTGTGCCGGTCACAGCTTCTCTTCTACCGTTAGCGAAAGACAGGTGTAGTGTTAAAGCTTGGTATGAATGAATTATCTCCTTTGCTTTAAAACTGATGTATTTATCTGTTTTAAGTTATACATCCCCACTAGGTACTATATATTGCTCGTGGGTGAGAATTATTTCTTGTTCATTCACCGGCTAGGGAGGCTGACTGATGGTTCTAAACCCGACTGTATGAGAATAATGGAAGTGTACATGTCTCATATGGAGGTCGCTCCCTGCTCACTTCGAATTGAGTAAGTCATGGTAAATGAGAAAGTGTCCCCATTCAAAAGATGCGAGAACCTGGTCTCTGATGTTCGCAATACATCTTGAATAGAGTTACTGAAACCAGCTCTCAGTGACTAAGGGAATTCTCATTATGACGTGACTCACTCATTAGTGTTAGACAGACTAAATGTATTTCCTATTTGAAGTAAGGTGATATCATACAGGGTCATTTTGCTATATAACATTCTTACGGGAAGTAAATGAATGAAGTGATAGTTTAAGGGAAATCGCTACATGTTACTTAAAGGTAATTTGATTATGATTTAATAAGATCTGTCGGCACCGGCTAGGGAGGCTGACTGATGGTTCTAAACCCGACTGTATGAGAATAACGGAAGTGTACATGTCTCATATGGAGGTCGCTCCCATAGCTCACTTCGAGATGGGTTAGTCATGGTAAATGAGAGAGCGTCCCCGTTCAAATGATGCGAGAACCTGGTCTCTGATGTTCGCAATGCATCTTTGAATAGAGTTACTGAAAACCAGCTCCCAGTGACTAAGGGTACTCTCATTATGACGTGACTCACTCATTAGTGTTAGATTACTTAATAATATTAATCTGAAGTGGTGTACGATTGTCTGGTTTGAACAGGTTACACATGGTGAGACATGTCTGAACTATAAATGACGATAACATTGCTAACGGGAAGGGGTAAAATACTGCTTCTTGTTTATTCTTTAAGTTATGCTGCTAATGTTAAATCTAAAAAATACATATGATGTGTGCATATGAACTATACAACATGAATTCATACTTTAGCATGAGTGTAAAAAGGGCTGGCATAAGATTACAATTTCATTCCGTAACCAAAATACAATCCCACACTCGTCACAGGAGGGCATGCTCTCGTCTTCAAGGCTGTTAGTATCAACAGGGTCAGAGATGTTCACCTTTGGAGTGTCTGCTGTAAACTGATTCAAGAACTCATTTGGCTCCTCTTTTATACTCTTGCTGAAAGTCTCAAACTGTCTCGATACTGGCGGTCCTTTACTCTCCATTTGAGATGGTCCTCTGTCATCTTTTGATAGTATATTTGGTTGTAGTCGTTCTGATTCAAGAGTAGTGGGTCGTAGATCAAGTGTCAGATTGCCATACGGTCTTTGGACAGCTGTCTCATAGGCTGACAAAAACCTATCCACATTGTTTGGGAAAATGCGTCTAGCAAACAGTTGAACCTGAAGTCTATCCACTGGCGAATTAAAAAGGGTCACGTTGTGCGAATTCAGAGCAATGTCACGTGACTCTTTCCCTCGTGGAAACAGATTTTGTAGCAGCAAGAAGATAATGACATTTTTGTGATGAGAGGTTCGGGTAAATAGCTGACTGACACGTTTGTCATCCTTGGCTTCAGACATCAAGTCATCCAACACAATCATGTTGTTGTTTCTTGCATCCAAGTAGGTGTCGTCAAGTACATTGTAAGGAATTCCTTTCACAAACATCACATGGGGTAACTGTTCACAGATCACCTGGTACAGGGGCTGCCATTGAGTATAGCACCAGATAATGTGATTAGGTGCTGGCTGTATACATCCTTGCATGAGAAGGTTGTAAACAAACATAGATTTACCACTGCCAGTAGGACCCACAACAACTGCATTAGAGGGGATGGCAAACTTGAAATGTTCTAAACCATTGTATCCCTTAAGTAACGTTGCTGTTGGTGGCGGTGGTGTCCTTGGTGGTGGTGGTGGTGACAGATCTTATTAAATCATAATCAAATTACCTTTAAGTAACATGTAGCGATTTCCCTTAAACTATCACTTCATTCATTTACTTCCCGTAAGAATGTTATATAGCAAAATGACCCTGTATGATATCACCTTACTTCAAATAGGAAATACATTTAGTCTGTCTAACACTAATGAGTGAGTCACGTCATAATGAGAATTCCCTTAGTCACTGAGAGCTGGTTTCAGTAACTCTATTCAAGATGCATTGCGAACGTCAGAGACCAGGTTCTCGCATCTTTTGAATGGGGACACTTTCTCATTTACCATGACTTACTCAATTCGAAGTGAGCAGGGAGCGACCTCCATATGAGACATGTACACTTCCATTATTCTCATACAGTCGGGTTTAGAACCATCAGTCAGCCTCCCTAGCCGGTGAATGAACAAGAAATAATTCTCACCCACGAGCAATATATAGTACCTAGTGGGGATGTATAACTTAAAACAGATAAATACATCAGTTTTAAAGCAAAGGAGATAATTCATTCATACCAAGCTTTAACACTACACCTGTCTTTCGCTAACGGTAGAAGAGAAGCTGTGACCGGCACAAAGTATCTGTCTCCCGAGAGCTTGTGAAAAACGCGAACTTCTTGAGCGGTGTCAGCTAATGAAATGACAAACAAGACAGGTTTTCTGATGCAGTGTCAGCGCAGCGCGTTCTCTTCTCACGTCCTGTTCGGTCGCTCGTCTTCTGCTGGAGTGATTTGAAATTAGTAAAACCTTTCACAAAAGTCAGCGAAGGGAGGGTTCATTTCCACCGGGGGGTTAGCGAGGTGGCATTCATTCATAGTTTAAGCCTACTCACGTTAAATGGGTCAGTGAATCACCCCTTTATCATTAACTCGACCAACCGTTACCCAAAGCCCCGCGCTGTGGACCCAGTGGAATGCATTGTAAGAGATATCTGGATAACACGTTATGATAATACTTCACAGCTGTTTGTTGGTGAAATCATCGAGTAACCATATAGTTGACATATCGCTGTAGAGGGGTGCGAGAGTTTGTCGCCTCTCTGTCTCTCTGTATATCGGTTTGCGGTATACACTGAGTTTGCGTAAAATATTCTCAATGTTTAATAAGTTTTGTAATTTAGTGTGTGAAGTCATGTATGTGTATCGCAGCTTAGTTTATCGTGGACTGATGACAAAGCAATGTGAGCTAGCTGTAAGTGAAAGGGTGTGGGCGGTAAGTTTGAAATACATATACATCTTCAACATGTCTCAACCTGTCTAAACCAGATGATCACTCCTTGATTTCAAATGCAAACTACTTATTGTGACCTGCTTTTTTAAGCGCACAACGGTTGTGTGTAGTAATAACTGAGGATTCATTTTAACTAATTGTCTTCTGATGTGAATGCCGATGTTTCAATGGCTTAGACAAAAAAACTCACTTATGAAGTCTACGACAATAATTAAATCACAATTTGACTGATTTTGTAATCACATTTGGTTCACCTGCTGTGTACGAGAGGCAAAGCGTAGAGTTATACCATTTTGCCATGACCCTTCATAGCTATTAAACATACACAGGTATGTTAACGTGGCGTGACTGTACACCGAGAATTGCCTGGCCTGATCTAGATTTGTGTGTAAATAACGGACAAGTATATCTATTTTTAGCGTGACAGGCGGGTTTAGTGAATGCAACCGTCAGTCAACCAGTGGCCCGCGCTTTCTTTATCGCGCACCTCTTCTTCAATTGTGTGACGTCATCCAAAACAACGGCACCGTGGTCGGCACCATCATTTTTTGATGTTGAACATACATAGTACTATCATCAGACAGGGAGGGGAAGAAACACGTAAGACTGTTTGTTTCTGAATGATGGTATGACTGGATCTTAATTTCCAAAACAATTTTTTACAATAAACAATAATGGAAACCTAATACTCTTTTCTTGTGACTTTGAGTTAAATTGGGAAAACCTGTCAGGACCCACTCACACAGCACCTGCAGACAAGATGTACTGACGACGAAAAAAGAGCTAGTATGTTGGATTGTCCACATCAAACAAATCGAACGGCTTCTCATCAGTATCTGCATTGAATGAACACTATATGAATACTTTAGCTCAAAAGTTATAAAATATATATCGCTCACTTGTTAACTCTGCACGGAATAGTTCAAATTTACTCCACACTGGTAATGACTTCAACATTTGGAGCTTCATGACTTTAATTGCATACGTAAAAAATGTCACTATATTTGAACCAATATGAGAGAGTACAGGATGTGAAGTTTTTAATCCCTATGGGGCTTTATCATTGGTGGGAACATGTACATGAGGATTCTGCTTCCCTGAGATGATTATGTTCACAGTACAATGAAACAAACTTTGAGAGAATTGAGCATGGACAAAAAGCAAAACTTACCCTATTGCAAGAACACAACCCCAAAACGGATTACATGCAATGAACAGCACTACAAACTACTGACACTCCACATAGCAATACCTTTGCAACGTTGCTAAGGATAAAATAAATTATATATATATATATATATATTTCCTCAGTTTTCAGATTTTGAAAAAAAGTGCTGAATTGGATTATCCACAGCTCTGATTTTTATGTACCTGAAGCTAAAGACAGACAAAAGATGAAGATGGGTGAATTGATATAACAGTAGTTCGGCACTGAATACAAAATTATAAATAGCATATCTGCCTGAATGTGTTTTTCAGAGTGTGAGGAAAACCTAACTTATGTACCCAAATTTGCTCTAATCAAGATAAATATATTCTGCAAAATATTCTGTTCTCTGCACAGTCTATTGGACTATAGCATATTTGTCCAAGTTGTTGATACACTGGTAACTTCACATTAACAAATACAACTATTAATAATGTTTTACATGCAAATAAAGAAAAGTCAAATAACATAAATGTATCTGTTTTATAGCACTTGCCAGCCTGGGAGAGCACTTCTTCACAGCAGATCTTTTCAGCAACACATGTTCTTATTTGTCCAATTGCTGATTTCACAGTAGTGCCAAAGGCAACTGAAGCTGGACGTTTTCTACTATTCATTAACGCCCGCTGTCGGGTTAAATCATATTGGCTAAGATTGATGAGACAACCAATTTCACGATATTCACGATGTAGTTATGAAATGCTTACAACTTTAGATAGGTGATGCAGGAGATACTAATCGGGTTTACTTCGTCTGAACTATTCTTTTGGTCATGGCTTTGGAAATGTATGACTCGCTCAAAATGTAAGCAATGCAGAATATTTCATCGAAGTATTCAAGCAGAGATGCAAAGATATTTATCAGCAAGACTGTACAATGAAATAGCTTCATCTCCGTCTGTAAACTTTTATACAGAATATAAATATTGTATTATTACAGAAATTTACTTTTCAAATCACAACTTACGGGTGCGCTCACTGCATTTGGATGTAATGCCCACAGTTTTAAAGTCCAAGCCGTACGATTTGCCAAAACTGTAAATACAACCCAGCGTCCATTTTGTAATCTATCGCTAGAGGATGCGTACCATGTACTACTTATATGCACGCAATACTCAGAAATTAGAAAAAAAATATCTGCCTAATTTATTTCATAACCGACCGTCGAGACAAAAATTCTGTATGCTGCCCCGCACAGAAGATACGGCCCTAGTGTTTAAGGTAGCGTTTGTGCTGTACCACATACTTAGGTTCAGACCAAGTATGATTACACGATGCCATTTAGAAAGTGGTCAAATGCAACATATGTCATATTTGGGATTTCACTTTCTTAGTAAAGTACAAATTCTAGTACTTTTTTCGGTTGAGTCCCATGCGGGATTCGAACCCACACCCTCAGAGTCAGGCACCTAATCGCCAGCACACAAAGTCAGTCGCCTAGCCCGCTCAGCCACCGCGACTTCCACAAAAATGAAAGTCGGACAACTGGTAGTCTAGACTGCGTACTTTGTGTACCCCTCTGATGCGTGTAAATTGGCACGACTCCCACGGCCGAAAGCTATGATTACACGATGCCATTTAGAAAGTGGTCAAATGCAACATATGTCATATTTGGGATTTCACTTTCTTAGTAAAGTACAAATTCTAGTACTTTTTTCGGTTGAGTCCCATCCGGGATTCGAACCCACACCCTCAGAGTCAGGCACCTAATCGCCAGCACACAAAGTCAGTCGCCTAGCCCGCTCAGCTAAATTACAATGAGTGTCTATAGATTTATCATGTAACAGCAACATACGAAATTACAGGTTGCGCATATATGCATTGTTAAGATTTTTCACAGACGTACTATTGGACTTAGGGCCACATATATACAAACAAACTATCTGTCTGTCTGTCAAAGGCAACCCCAACCTTTAATGGACATGCAACTGTCATAATAGTAAAGGGAAGTTTTCATATTTCTGAAAGACTCATTGCCAACTTAACCAACAAAATTAATGCATGTGGTATACACATGCTTGACCTGTGATTAATTTCTTAATGAATCAATCACTATTACATGAAAAAAATATTTACAGGGTTAAACGTAACTTACTGTTAGAAAAAATACAACATTTGTATTAATAGCATTGACTCTAAAAATGTGACATTAAATCACAATAGAAATTTACATGCAGTTAATAAGGTGTGTTTGCCTTTGACTGGAATCGAACTGATGTCTGAAGATATATCTCTCAGACTACCATTCAAAAGCTTCATTGCATCTAAATTCAGTATTAGAAATAAAATGTTTGGTTATTAACAAAATCAAAATATGAACCCATCATACATGTGATGAAATAAATGTTTACACAAGTGCCGAAAACATGAAGAACATTCTGAAATGCTGAAAAATACAAAAACAAAACATGAGAAAAAAACAACAAATACCAACCAAACCTGTCACCATCAACACCCTACCATCACTTCTGGCAAAATTCCTAGTTTTAAAGTTATAAAAATTTCTAAATGCAATACTAGAGCTATTTGTCAAATTCAGTTCAACTTGGTCCTGTGTTACATGCATGGTACATGATAAGTGATTTGTTGCACACCATCTCAATGCCTAAAGGAAATGAACATTTAGGCAGCACAAAGCCGGTGGAAGTCATGGTGGCTGAACAGGCTAGGCGGCTGACTTTGTGTGCTGGCAATTAGGTTCCTGACTCTGTGGGTGCGGGTTCGAATCCTGGATGGGACTCAACCCCAACAGTACTAGTACAAGTTGAACTGAATTTGACAAATAGCTCTAGTATTGCATTTAGAAATTTTTATAACTTTAAAACTAGGAATTTTGCCAGAAGTGATGGTAGGGTGTTGATGGTGACAGGTTTGGTTGGTATTTGTTGTTTTTTTCTCATGTTTTGTTTTTGTATTTTTCAGCATTTCAGAATGTTCTTCATGTTTTCGGCACTTGTGTAAACATTTATTTCATCACATGTATGATGGGTTCATATTTTGATTTTGTTAATAACCAAACATTTTATTTCTAATACTGAATTTAGATGCAATGAAGCTTTTGAATGGTAGTCTGAGAGATATATCTTCAGACATCAGTTCGATTCCAGTCAAAGGCAAACACACCTTATTAACTGCATGTAAATTTCTATTGTGATTTAATGTCACATTTTTAGAGTCAATGCTATTAATACAAATGTTGTATTTCTTCTAACAGTAAGTTACGTTTAACCCTGTAAATATTTTTTTCACTAAGAAAGTGAAATCCCAAATATGACATACGTTGCATTTGGCCACTTTCTAAATGACACTGTGTAGTCACAGTATTGTATTTCCATGTAACAATCTTGTCTCAAAATCTTGTACCTCTGCCTTAGTTAATTAAAATATTGCATGGGTGGAAGGATACACAGTTAAAACAAAAAATACATGGACCTTAGTGACATGGTAACTCCAAAGACTAAATACAGTTTCAAACAGTCAAAAAGCTCAAGTTCACTACTATGCCTATGTGCCAGGTCTTGTGTCAAGCCAGTATTTTCCCGGCAACTGCTCAAGATACGACATGTGGCACAAAGTTGGCCATACTTCCAGCTTACGAATATATTTCTCTAAGACCTACCATTTCTTCTTGTCTTGTAGCAGACCTCCTGTGCTTTTAGCATGCTTTCTTTCTAATTCCTTTGCGCTTTAATTGTCAATCAAACTTCCTCAGTATTCCATAAGGAAATCCCCTCTTGCAAAGATCTTTGCTGCAAAATCCAAAGCCTGAAGAGCATAAATTAGGTGGTATAGTCACAGAAAAAATGGATTTGCAAGTTTAAACAGTTCTCAAACTTCTAGCACAACGTTTTTGTATCAACACATAAGTCAGTGGATATTTTTATCATTACTGAAGTCAAACCCAGTTTTTTAGCATCTAGTATCATGAAAAGAATGAAGATGATATACTGAAACATGGATGTTACTGTCATTCTTCCTGGTATATGAATGTTTAATTGAAAACTAAATATTAAAAGGATACTAGTATACTCAAACAGGGGTAGCTCAGCATATTTTTGCGACATATAACAGGATACTGAACCCTCTTAGAAGGCGGTGTCAGCCTAACAGTGACCATTCCTCTCTGCAAAAGTTACAAATGGACACATGACTTATTCTCCAAACTAATGTGTTTTCTACTTCAGCTTGTATTTGAAAAACATGTTCATGAAAATATTTGCCAACAAAATCACACACAAATTTTAACTGAAATCCTTCCTTATCCAGCCGGAGAGATATCCACCATTTGGCATCTTCTTTTGGAGTCACTCTCTCCCACAACAAACAAATAAGTAATTAACAAATGAAAGAATAACTCATTACAATGTATTGTTGTCATTTATTAAGAGCAACCTAGAAATCATAGATGCCAATTTCAGTTTGAGTGTAAGTAAACTTTAAACATAACACACAGATAACTGATTCTGCACACTAATGTTGTTGAGTTAAAATGATAGAGGAATACTTTTTTCAGCGTCTGCTACTGTGCACTTCTTTGGACCTGAAACAGGCAAGGATTGAATCAACATTCACGTAAAATGCTTTAATTTGATTGTGAATGACATTTTAACATGTTTCCATATCACCACTTTCAGGATGATGACAAATGTAAAAAAACAATTACCCTCTGTCACGGTAACCACCAAAATCTCCCCGTACAAGCTGCACTGCTAACAATCACACCGTGTCATGATATAACACATGCAATGCATGGATATTGAAAGCCATTCGCTAAATATGTTGTAAACGTCTCAAGACGTTTTGTAGTTGTATCATCTGTCGACTACATGCTCAAGTAACATTGCTACTTGACAAAAACATCCTGTGCCGAATGAACTTGACAGAACTTAGCTGCTTCAGTTGATTTATTGATTGGGGAGCCCTGGGGCCCGTTTCACAAAGCTCTCTTACCGGTCAGACGTCTTAATTTTTTTACCCCGTTTCATAAAGACCTCGTATATTTACACTGTGTCGTAAACAGCCCAAAATTTAGGACCCCGATTGACCTGTCGTCTTATGGGGTCGTAAACACTGATAGTACAAAGATAGCGTCAACGACTACGGTAAAGCAAGTCATTAAAACACCCTAACTAATAAGGCCTGAGAAATTTTGAGACAGGTCAAAAGTGCTCGAAACTCTGGATGATCTTGGCATGTTGTTTTCTAAGTGTACAGAACGTTCCAAGAGACCCACCAACTTTGACACAATACGAAATCATGATTCACAGCATTGTTTTGTGCACAGTATGATTTCAAACGCGAAAATCGGATAATTACTACGATTATTTAACTTAAAAAATAACATGCTAACGATCACTGATATCGGTTTTTCATGTTATTACCAACGATAAATCTGAAACCCAGCCGATGAACTTAGAATCGGTTCGGATGCTCCGCCATATTGGATAGTGTTTACAAATTACAAGGCCTGTATTGAGACATCTATTACATCACGAATATTCCTTAGTCAGCTGCGACAAATGCATTACTGAATTACCGATACATCTTAACATAATATTACATCTGGTCTTTGCAACCAATACCAACAATCTTGATAAAATAAAACAAAACATACTGGGCGTGAACACAAAGACTGCGCTAGTCAGAAACGTAAAAATTCCGATTTTACACTCAGTGTGTAGCACTTTATGAAAAAATCCGACATCCAACCGGCTCTTCATTGCTTGGAATGGCTCAATACCTGCATGCATGGAAAGAGTGTCATAGCAGGAAAGAGGAAATTAAAAACAGATACAATTCAAAGATTTGATACTTCATAAGTAATATTGTCAAAATTTACGTGCAGCGTGACGCCATAACAGAAGCTAAATCACACAGAACAACCATAATTATCAGCATTTCTGGCTTCTTCTCTTACATACAATGAAAACGATGAAACATACAACAATGCACAGACTTACATATCATGTTTATGCTCAATCGATCCCTGAATCGAGGGAAGAGTCCTCGCAAAATCCTGTGTACCCTTGTCAGCGAAGCCGCCATTTTGTAAGAAATCGGTCATCGGTAGTGATGTCATTGTTGTACATGGAGCTGTAACTGTCACCTGTTGTTTATGAGCGTGTAATGTTTAACAGAACACCAAATGTTGTCATTTGCATCAACAGATACATATTAGATATTTCAAACTGACCACATATGTACATTTGCTAAATCTGTTTCACATCTCTAGTACGCATTTGAATAAGTCAGGGGTTCACTAATAACGCTCATTTTATGATGCTTCCTTCACTCTATGAGGTGCATTTATTATCCCCCTCCGTGCTAGAAGCAGAGTTCCTTGGTACAAGGTTGTCAACGCGCAGAAGTAAGAATTGTATCGTTTGATAATAATTTGTACTGATATGTGCTTGAAACCCAACAGAATAGTTTGGATTTATTGTCAAATGGAACGACAGTATCTCTTTTCACTGATTAACCACATCACTCACCGCTTGCCAATACTGTAGCGTGAGTGCCAGTTTCTCCCATGAATACTGTTTCTCATGGGATTATACTTCTACATAATTCTACCAAAATTTCAAAGGACAAGGTATGATAGAGACCCTTACTGGTCCACAACATGTCATGGTTATCAAAATTTTACAATACGATAATTTTAGCATAAAAAGGGTTAAATTTATTGTTGAAGTTACCTCCAATTGCATTTTTATGTTTTTAATGTTGTTAGTTTTCGTCTTTGAAGACCACAAAGTTACCATATTTTTACAATATCTTCTAGAAACCTAAATTTTCTGATTTTCAGAGTGATAGAAAAGTGTGAGCAAAAGCGTGACCCATCCTAGTTTTTTCACCACATATGAAGAGAGTAAATTAGAATGCACACCTAAAAATTGTGGTGGATCACGCTTCTGCTCACATCAAAATCTTTAAAAAAGTACATTTTTTCTGTTTATGAAATTGCCCCATACAGCATCTCAAAAAATTAACACTGACATAAAATAACATCTTTAAAAACAATCCATCACATTTACACATCTGTGCCATGATACATTATATTTTGAATGTTTTTGTGCTCTAAGATACACATATCAAACATCTTTATTAAAATTTTCAATATCATAAGGCACTCACATGTCTGATTTATGAAAGGTAAACATTGGTTTTTGGTTGTTGGTCTCTAATGTTTGACTAAACTGTTTCACATCAAATTCAAATATTGTAGTGATCCACACCGATCAAGGTTTTCTCCTCTTCTCCTCGTGAGAATCTCGCGAGATACGAGTTGTATGCGACTCACAACGACACAAACAAAGTCGTTACGATCTTTATTGCTACTACAAGTCGTATGCTTCAAGTTGTTACTACAAGTAGCACCGCGAGAACGCACCTTTACCTCCCTCGAAAAAAAACACCCAGTGCCGCTGTGTGTGCAGTCAAGTGTAACGGGACTTTTTCACTTTATCTTCTCAGTTGCTTCGCTCATCTAACATCACTGGTGGGAGGGAACATTGCGTTTATGTTTTTCGACGAATATAGTGACTCAGTTCGACTCACAATCAGTGCATATAAGTTGTAGAATGAATGAATTCACGTTATTGTTATGAATGGAAACATGCTCAGTCACAGTGTGACGTAATTGAGAAGTCATCGGCTATCCAATTATATCGTTAGAATCTCAGGTCAAATCGTTACGCGATACGATACTTGTGTGACGTACGAGATTAGTACGCAACTAGCCATGCGTTGACCACGTGGGTAATAAAGCAAGATATGACAACTGTCGCAAACCGTATCCACAATGACGCTACGGAATTTCCCTATGTGTATACAGCATACGTCAACATGGACACCAAACAACGGTAGTGGCCGAAAAGACCAACTGTGTGAAAACGACCAGAAAGGCCAACTGAACGGCCTCCCAGATGGAGAGATATTGATCACGGAGGTCGGTCTACGTTCGGTCGTGTGTTTTTTCCAGTTTCAGCGGAACAATTAATCTGAAGACCAAGGGAAAAAGCCTTAGAGGAGGTGGCCGAGCAGTGAGTTCGTTTACTGTCATCATGCAGTTTGTAATGGTTTATACATTTAAATAATGCTAATGAATGTCACGTGATTATGCATGTTATGATGGAAACATGCAGTTACAAAGATCTAACGGAAGAGTAAGCACACACTTCTTAATAACAATTTTTGAAAATTCATCAGATTGTTTTAATTTTACCGTGCAATCTATGTAAACGTAGTCTCAGTGTTATTCGTTACACTCCACCACTGAGTCTAACAAAACCCAGTAGAAGGTCGCGTCAGGTAACCTTTGAGCGACCAATGACCGTCCAATCAAACGCGAGACGGTCAAACAGGTTTAACCAGTCAGACAACCGCTACTATTTAGGGATCGGAGGGATTTTCAAAATATGCAGGCTACTGACACAGAACTCTCAACAAACAAAAATCCGCATATCACACAATTATTTGACCTGCAGTAAATAAATCCGCATATCACACAATTATTTGACCTGCAGTATATACGCTTTGAGGTTTATGTTGACATCGTTACCATTAGGTAATATTTCTGCAAGATGACATCCTTTAATATTGCCAAAAACACCATTTTCAGGGACTGTATACTCACCGTTGTCATTGTTGTACCTACGCCGTGTGCATCGCCCGGAAGCGAGCGTACGCTAACTAGCATTCGGAATCGTTTCGAGATAAAAAGTTCAAAAGGTATGTGCGAATGTCCACTTTCGCGATTTGGTAAGCTGTGTTCTAATTGGTCAATCTCAAAGGTTACCAGACGCGACCTCCCATAAGGTTTTGTCAGACTCAGTAATGGAATGTAACGAAAGGTACTGGGGATAAGTTTACTTAGACTGTTTTTTTTCGTATGAAATAGTGTAGTTCTTTTGGAAAAGTGATACTTTATGTAATAATTTTGGTAGTTATATAGAACTTATGTTGATGCGTACTAATCGGGAAAATGTTCAGCAATTTGTCTTGTTTATCATTTAGAATAACTGCCAACAGCTCCGCAAAGGGGGATTGGATTTAAGTAAAGAAAATGTGGACTGACATGATGTAAGTGAAAACATGATGTTTGATGCATTGACAATGGAAATCATAACATAATTAATCAATGTGTGAGCCCACTGTTATGAAGTAAAGTAGGTACACAAATGTAAGATAAAGCACATATTGGGGCGGCGGGGTAGCCTAGTAGTTAAAGCGTTCGCTCGTCAAGCCGAAGACCCGGGTTTGATTCCCCACATGGGTACAATGTATGAAAACCCGGGTTCGATTCCCCACATGGATATTGTGTCCCCCCCCGTGATATTGCTGGAATATTGCTAAAAGCGGCGTATAACTAAACTCACTCAGTAAAGCACATATTACAATGTGGGAAAATATAGTATTAAATGGCATGAAAATTACAATTATGAATATGAAAGTTCATAAAAAGTCCTGAAATTAAATTCCGTCTAACAAAGGAGCCAGACAGGGATTGCAGCCCTCTGCAAGGAAGAAAGAGAGAGAGAGAGAGAGAGAGAGAGAGAGAATATAGGAGGGCAGGCTCCTGACTCGAAACTGAACAGTCTGGAGGAAATGGTAATAATAACCATCAATGTTAGTTTAACCATTCATGATGACATGAAATGTTCCACTTTAGGCTCTGACTGATAAATCGCAAGCGTCCGAGGCTGTGACTGATAAAGCGTAAACGTCCGAGTGCTTTAAGTCTTTGTGATTTAGTACGTTCTCAGTTTCCGTGGAAACGTTTTGGACTTGTCAAAATGGAGGGATGGGCTTCGTTTCTGAAGCAGAACTCAAAAACTTCTTAATATCTTTCATTAAAACTTGGTCGATATGTCTAGCAGACCCCAAAGTAGTGCCTTTTGGTATTTACAGGTTTTTTTGTGATTTATTATTTTCTCGGTTCCATGAACACGTTGCGGACTTCGTTTCCGGAGCACAACTCGAAAACCTTTTTATATCTTTCAAAAGATCTTGGCAGATATATGAAGCAGATCTTGAAATGGAGACTTTCTCTGAGTACAGATATATGGCATTTATATTTTTCATGAAATCCATGGAAACAATTCAGACATGGTCCAAAAAAAACAGTAAGTAACTGTCAGATGATTTGTCCTTTCAAATATGTAGGGGCCGGGAGGATATGTCATCTTCTGATGACTCTTGTCTAAGATGCCGTATTTAATAATATCTAAGCCTAATTTCGATCTATGGCATAAAACACGACGGTGTCTGTGACCAAAACTAAGAATCCTCGGACAGGGCTGACTGACGCGCTGTTCTTTTTACATGTCAGCCCCCTACGTAAGACAAACGTTACTAGAAAAACAAATGATGAACAGTTTGGTGACGGTTTATGTTCGTGTTAAATATTTTATCTGAATCATTTTGATTACATCTGTGATTTTCTTAAACCAGACAAGGCAAAATGACCGTCTCATTTCTACTACCAACGAAAGTTTAAATCAATTACAGAGTCGAACAATCAGACATTTTATCCAAACATAAACGTATTCACTCCTTGGAACCACTGTCCTGCAGAGGTGCAGTGATGGGGTGACTGTCCGATTCCTTTCTTGTTTTGGTGGTGGATGTAAGATCGGTGTTTAACATCTAGTCACCATTTGTGAAACACGAACAGTATGGTTAAAATATTAGCATTTTACGAATGTGGTGGTTATAAATAGAAAGTGTCAAGCTGGTAGGTTAAACCAGGGATACTCTATAACACTCTATATAGGCTCCCTGGTTAAACGTGAAAGATGCAATCGTCGATTATCGATAGAACATATCTCCTCACGTAGACAAATACTAAGGTATTTTCCTAATTGTTTAATTTTACAGCATTTCAATGGACCGATGTTGTTAATAATACACTTTTCCACATGTGATCGTGAAGTGATCGGGGTCCAGTGACTGTGCACCCACTGTGCATGCTTGCAGTGATCGTATTTTTTCTTGCAGTGATCGGTACCGTGCAGTCTTTTCAAACATGCGCATGGACCATGTAGAAGTGAAGATGACTGAAATATATTGTTTGGATCTAAGCTTTATTGGCAAAGAATCAGAAATTAAGCTCCAGCTATTGTGTGAGAAAGGACTGAGACGGGACAGCACATTTTAATGAAAAAATAACTGCACAGCACAAGTTCATGAAAAAATTACTTTCTCGGCACTTGTGCGCGTGCTTTACGAACACGTGGTTGTCCCTTTCTCTGCACTCCTCCCTCGTAACGAACAGTGAACTGTGTGAATATTTTAATATGATAGATTGTTAAACAACTTTTATTTTTAGGACAAAAGTCATCACAGAGTTGGTATAATGGTTTGATTATGATCAGCGTTTCACTGAGCATGCTATGTTTCTCAATTTTATAGTTAGATTGCAATTCATCGTCCTCTTTTGAGCCAAACGGACTATAGTCGTCATTAATAGTGAAACGATGTATAGCCTAACACAAGTCTAGAAACGTTTAATAAAAATGATAGCACTAAGAGTGTCATCATAATGCTCATTATCATTTTTCACGCCTAGATGTCGCGTTGTGATTGGCTGAGCGCTTTTCTGTTATTTTCAATGTACTCCGCTTACAAGTGCGTAGCATGTTCTATGTACCCCGCCGCTGGGAATGCCTAACTCATTTGATACTTAGTTGTAGTAATTCTTTATCTCGAGTCACAATGAATCACGTACGATATACGGAAATTACCGATATCCTGGATATCCTTACATTGTTAACACTGAAGTGTTCTGATGGAAGGTCTGCTGTGTTAAGGAATCGGTGTCATAACGCAGCGTTAATCATGTGCCTATTATCTAAGACTGCTGACTAGTTTGAATTCTTGAAATCTCTGTCACAGTCAACCAACAGCACCCTGACTCACATAAAAGCGGATAGCAACCACCCAGATTGTATCACCTATTGCAGCACGGCTCCCTTGGGAGCTGCATTCGCCGCCTTACACGCGCATCCTGCACGTCATTGGATAGCGGGACCCTTGCGCGTCACGTAGAATTTTTCCGTTTCTTTTTTGGCAAATTTATAGCCCAGCAATTAAGGTTTCCGTGATTTTAGGCCTTCTGAATTTCTTCCACAGGAGTCTCGGTGGAAGACTTTTCTTCCACCCAGCCTCCGGTGGAAGTCGCTCGCGCCATTGTATTTTGGAAGCCTTTTACTTTGTGATATCTATGCATGTTATACATGGTTGGAAACCCGATCCAACGCTCTCTCCAAAAATGCAAACGTGATTCTAATGGTGCCCCTGGTAACCAGTCCAGATTGAATCTCCGACATGATGGTTTGTGTAATTTTGTTGAACTTCAATTCTTCTATATCACAGTAGTCATCATGCCACCATAGTCCGGTCATGATCTAATGGCAACCACTCTTACGATTCACCTTAGAAAATGCATTTCTATACTGCGTTTGAAAGCCAGTTAAAGCGTGTGTCAGACAGTGTATAAAACGCACACGTTGCGCATTTAGTGGTGGAGCTACATGGGTATTCATGTGCGAAATGCAACAAATACCGCAGGTGATATAGATTGGCGGAATTTACATAAATCTGTTCACCGGCTATACCGGCGTCGTTAATATTTACAACTACAAAGCATTTGCAAGGGGATTCATGTGGGATTCTGGAAATGTGCAACATGCTGGTGTGCAACATTAGACATTCGCTCTACACAGGAATCAATATACGTGACAGAGCTAAAGTTGCAACGAACTGGAATAAAGCCATAGAAGCAACGCCTGTGGTCTTAATATATAAACTTTTACGGTGGTGGAAAGCCCTTGAAAGTGCGGTTCTGCCAAGGTGTAATGTGCATTCGAGTCGCGTCTGAGAGTCAAGCAATGCGCGCCATTATGTAAATGCATTTGCGCCAATGGCGGGTAAAGTAGTCGGGGATCCGGCGCTCGTCTCCCGTCAGTGTTACGGCAGCTATAATTTCACGATCCACCATCCAAAATTTAATGTTTAACATGCATCTGAAAGCCCTTGAAAGTGCGGCTCTGCCAAATTATAACGGGCGTTCGAGCAACATGAGATAATCAGGCAATGCGCGTCATTACGTAACTGTTCTTGTGCGACTGGTAGGTAAAAACGGAGATCTGGCGCGTACCTTCCGCCAGCTATTATTTCATTATCCTTCATCCAAAATGAAAGATTTAAAATGCATCGGAAAGCCCTTGAAAGTGCGGTTGTGCCAAGGTGTGACGTATATTCGTGTCACCTCAGACAGTCAAGCCATGCGCGTCATTATGCAACTGCTGATGGCGGATAAAGTCGGGGGTCTGGCGCACGTCTCCCGTCAGTGTTACGGCACCTATAATTTCACGATCAATCATCCAACATTTAATGTTTCAAACGCACCTGAAAGCCCTTGAAAGTGCGTCTATGCCAGGTTATAATATGCATTCAAGGAACGTCTTTTAATCAAGGAATGCGCGGCATTATGTAACTGTACTTGTGCGTGTGGCTGGTAGAACTGGGGATCTGGCGCGCATCTTTCCTCAGCTGTTACTTCAGCATCAGAAACCAATGGTGTAAAAGGGGTCGGTAATACCTTGACAATGTGGATGTGCCAAGGTATACTGTGCATTCGAATAAACGTTCCCTTATGTAACGACGCGCATCAAACAGACAAGATGGCGCCATGCTCTGACAACTGTAACTTATCACAAAGGCCGCCTCTGTCTGGCCACTTAGTTACTGAGTTGCGTTCGCAACTCCTTATCATCATTATTTTCATAACTTCTTTGAGATCTGTCCGCATGGACTGATTGTATATACTACGAGTACACGTTCTTCTCTACCTTCCTGTAAACTTAATTACTACGTGATTAGCTGCATATCACTCGTCTGTGTTCACATCTTCGTACCCTGGAGATGCTATTTATCAGCAATTGTAATTTCGTCACCTGCCTCGCTCTCTTATGGTTATAATCACTCAGCTTGGGTCACTTCCTTTTGACATGCCGCTACTTTGTGATTTTAAACCTCGTCGCCCCACTGACTTCAACTTTGCGTATAAAATTCCTTTGGCATGTGCAATTCACACCTTTTGGCATGCTCTTGCCCCTCCAAATGGACATCACGCATGGAATGGAGATGGACAATTTCCAGTTTCCTCCTCCCCCGTAGAAACATCCGGCTTGGCCACGTGAACTTCATCTAAACCATCCCATTGGTTGTCTGACCGCGACATGGTAATATAAGGGAATGCATGTCACTGCAATTTCATCATCACAGACCAAGTGTCTTAGTGGATCACTACCAGTCAGCGCTGGCAGTCACCATTGGCAAGTGAACTTTACTTTTATTTCTTCTCGTTTGTTCTTAATTTCTGCATTTTTCAGTCATTTACGTTGCTCACTTTATCAAACTGATACTCAACATTACTAGGTTTATTCCCTAAATAGACATATCGTATAAGCAGTTTATTTCTTAATTTGTTCAAGACTGTGACATCCAGACCAATCATTCCCAGAAAGTAAGTGTCCCAGCACTATCATCAAGTATGCCTTCCACAAACATTTCGGTCGTTTGTCAAAAGTGTAAAACATATTACAAAGGCATCGCGCATTTAAAGCAATGTTATCCTGGTAGCTCTACTCCTGGTCTACACGCCATACACGCCCAAAATCGCCGCCGTAGCGAGTCCTATACTGCTACACAGCTGGTGTCAATGTCGGCTCTACTGGCATTTTGTGGCACATACAGTGTCAACAAAAATCAAATCCCTGATTACATCAGGGTACTTAAACACTTTGGCCACACAATTCAAGGAGAGGACGCATCTGCAGCCTCTCCTTCAACTAGTAATCCAATGCCGAGTACCAGTGCTGGTTTAACTGGGTCTACCAGAAGTGGTACTCGGTATAATTACAAACAAAACACAGTCAGGGCTAATCTTACAAACACTGGCTTATACGATAGGTTCCCTGAAAGTGAGCCGACACTTTCAGGGTTTTATCAATATTTAACCAATATTCTTAAAAAAGCAGGGCGTAATGCTGGTGACACGTGTCGCCGCGTTTCTAAGTTTTTCTATTATATCCAAAAACATGTTTTCCCAAATAGTAATATGGCTTGTATCAACTTTGATATATTTGAGCATGTAGATGAAATTCATTATTTTAACACGGTCCTTTCACAAAATGGGGTATCTGCAGGTGGCATTAAAAATTACATGTCAGCTGTCAAATCCTTTCTCAGCTACTGCCAAACGTACGTTCAAATGTCCCCAAGGGTTTTCGATAATTTGCGTAGGTTTACAAGTGCTACGCATTGTTCATATACAGGTGTCTCTAGCCAGTATAAACGCGAAGAGGTCCGTAAATCTGTTACAGAATTCAGAGATGAAACCAAACAACCGCCGCCCATTTCCGTTGTTCAAAAGGGGTACACCGATCCTGCAACCAGACAAGAGGTGAGGGACATCCTGGACCGGGCCAAGGCAGATCAACTTCCATCTGAGGACGATCAGCGCCTGGTGATGCGGTACTTGTCTTGTGGGATAATTCAACTTGGACATGCCCAAAGACCTTCAGTGCCGTCGTGTATGAAGTTGGCAGATTTCAATAAGGCACGGTGTGTTGCCGGGAGGTACCAACTTTCTTTCATGGACCACAAGACGTCCATGAGCTTCCTGGTCACCCTAAGCTTGTCCAAAGAGGATTACGACATGTTCAGGGATTACCGTCAATATGTACGTGGTGACATGCCTGAAGATGCTCTACCGGACAAATCGCCTTTCTTCGGGAGAGTGGACGGCACTGAAGTGGGGAATATGTGTCTCGAGTTGGCCCGCTATCAGAGGACAAGAGGTTTCCTTAAACCCAACTTCGAAAACGAACGGAGGACATTTACGGCCACGGATGTTCGGAAAGCTTTGGAGACTGAAGTGGCAAGGCAGCATCCCGATGATGCTGCAAAACGTAAGATGGCCAGTGACTATCTTGCACATGGCCAGAAGACTGTCAGTAGGTACTACGCTAAGAAGACTCCCTTACAGGCTGCTAGTGAGTGTGCTTTTGTGCAAGATGTTATCCAACAAGCAGCGGGTACATCAAACGCTGAGGAATCTGCATCGGCGTCAGTTCCAACAGATTCCTCCAGCCAGCTCCAGCCCCAGACCCAACCCCTTGAAGGTAGGGGGAAGGGAAAAGGGAAAAGCAAAGGAAAAGGCAAGCTCATAAAGCCCAAAAGGTGAGAAACAAGTAGATGAAAGTGAAAGTAGACCGGAAAGTTGATAAAGCCAAACCCGTAGGATAGAAGTAGTAGGTTATAGCCTGTAATTCCATAACCTTATGTCAGTTTCGACCCATTAGGTTTATACAGCAAAGACCATTTAATGGCGGAGGTACATGCAAAATTTCGTTGCTCTATCTTTTCAAATAAAGTAAATCTAAACTTTTTAAAATGTGTACTATCGTCAGGTGAAAGTTTAACTATCCAACGTATTTACGTACTTTTCTACACAAGGGGAACCCGAGCCAGCTTGGCCACTGCTCGGAAAATACCTACGTTCCCCGGGCACGAACGTAGACGGGACGGGAACGGAACGGCGATGCGAAAATTGCGACGCTGCCCTCTACGTCTGCCCACGGAGGTTGGAAAGTATCAAGGTTGTGCATAGGGGGATAATTCCGACCTCCACCATGATCAAGCACTTGGTTGACGTGGTGGTTAGCGTGAGCAACGGCGCGCGACGTTGTTCATACTATTCATCATTCGTTCTCCCGAAGACGCTCGATCCATAAGCGGCCATGGTGTAGCAAAACGGAAGACTATCGAGTCTTGACAGGGGGCTCAATGGCGAGTTTGCGAGAAGCAGAACGATATGCTGGTGTTGCATAGCAGGCGAGGGGACGATCCCGAGAGGAGAGTCGATGATGCTGAAACGGTAGCTGGCGCAGGCAAACCCGTTCGAGTCTTGATTTGCCCGTGAGCAAGTGTAGACTCTGCTGACTTTTGCCTACAGATGGGTGATAGTGTCGGAAGCAGATCGACATGCTGGTGTTGCATAGCAGGCGAGGGGACGATCCCGAGAGGAGAGTCGATGATGGTGAAACGGTAGCTGGCGCAGGCAAACCCGTCCGAGTCTTGATTTGCCCGTGAGCAAGTGTAGACTCTGCTGACTTTTGCCTAGAGATGAGTGATAGTGTCGGAAGCAGATCGACATGCTGGTGTTGCATAGCAGGCGAGGGGACGATCCCGAGAGGAGAGTCGATGATGGTGAAACGGTAGCTGGCGCAGGCAAACCCGTTCGAGTCTTGATTTGCCCGTGAGCAAGTGTAGACTCTGCTGACTTTTGCCTAGAGATGGGTGATAGTGTCGGAAGCAGATCGACATGCTGGTGTTGCATAGCAGGCGAGGGGACGATCCCGAGAGGAGAGTCGATGATGGTGAAACGGTAGCTGGCGCAGGCAAACCCGTTCGAGTCTTGATTTGCCCGTGAGCAAGTGTAGACTCTGCTGACTTTTGCCTAGAGATGGGTGATAGTGTCGGAAGCAGATCGACAGGCTGGTGTTGCATAGCAGGCGAGGGGACGATCCCGAGAGGAGAGTCGATGATGGTGAAACGGTAGCTGGCGCAGGCAAACCCGTTCGAGTCTTGATTTGCCCGTGAGCAAGTGCATACGCCGGTGATTTTACCTAGAAGCAGGCGATGTCTCAGCCACGAAGCAGGCAAAACACTGGTGTTGCACAGAGGTTGAGGGGGCGACCTCGAGACGAGAGGCGATGATGGTAAAACGGTAGCTGGCGCAGGCAAACCCGTTCGAGTCTTGATTTGCCCGTGAGCAAGTGTAGACTCTGCTGACTTTTGCCTAGAGATGGGTGATAGTGTCGGAAGCAGATCGACATGCTGGTGTTGCATAGCAGGCGAGGGGACGATCCCGAGAGGAGAGTCGATGATGGTGAAACGGTAGCTGGCGCAGGCAAACCCGTTCGAGTCTTGATTTGCCCGTGAGCAAGTGCATACGCCGGTGATTTTACCTAGAAGCAGGCGATGTCTCAGCCACGAAGCAGGCAAAACACTGGTGTTGCACAGAGGTTGAGGGGGCGACCTCGAGACGAGAGGCGATGATGGTAAAACGGTAGCTGGCGCAGGCAAACCCGTTCGAGTCTTGATTTGCCCGTGAGCAAGTGTAGACTCTGCTGACTTTTGCCTAGAGATGGGTGATAGTGTCGGAAGCAGATCGACATGCTGGTGTTGCATAGCAGGCGAGGGGACGATCCCGAGAGGAGAGTCGATGATGGTGAAACGGTAGCTGGCGCAGGCAAACCCGTTCGAGTCTTGATTTGCCCGTGAGCAAGTGTAGACTCTGCTGACTTTTGCCTAGAGATGGGTGATAGTGTCGGAAGCAGATCGACAGGCTGGTGTTGCATAGCAGGCGAGGGGACGATCCCGAGAGGAGAGTCGATGATGGTGAAACGGTAGCTGGCGCAGGCAAACCCGTTCGAGTCTTGATTTGCCCGTGAGCAAGTGTAGACTCTGCTGACTTTTGCCTAGAGATGGGTGATAGTGTCGGAAGCAGATCGACAGGCTGGTGTTGCATAGCAGGCGAGGGGACGATCCCGAGAGGAGAGTCGATGATGGTGAAACGGTAGCTGGCGCAGGCAAACCCGTTCGAGTCTTGATTTGCCCGTGAGCAAGTGTAGACTCTGCTGACTTTTGCCTAGAGATGAGTGATAGTGTCGGAAGCAGAGCGACAGGTTGGTGTTGCATAGGAGGCGAGGGGACGATCCCGAGAGGATAGGCGATGATGGTGACAGGGTAGCTGGCGCAGCGAACCGTTTTGAGTCTTGATTTGCCCGTGAGCAAGTGCATACGCCGGTGATTTTACCTAGAAGCAGGCGATGTCTCAGCCACGAAGCAGGCAAAACACTGGTGTTGCACAGAGGTTGAGGGGGCGACCTCGAGACGAGAGGCGATGATGGTAAAACGGTAGCTGGCGCAGGCAAACCCGTTCGAGTCTTGATTTGCCCGTGAGCAAGTGTAGACTCTGCTGACTTTTGCCTAGAGATGGGTGATAGTGTCGGAAGCAGATCGACATGCTGGTGTTGCATAGCAGGCGAGGGGACGATCCCGAGAGGAGAGTCGATGATGGTGAAACGGTAGCTGGCGCAGGCAAACCCGTCCGAGTCTTGATTTGCCCGTGAGCAAGTGTAGACTCTGCTGACTTTTGCCTAGAGATGAGTGATAGTGTCGGAAGCAGAGCGACAGTTTGGTGTTGCATAGCAGACGAGGGGACGATCCCGAGAGGATAGGCGATGATGGTGACAGGGTAGCTGGCGCAGCGAACCGTTTTGAGTCTTGATTTGCCCGTGAGCAAGTGCATACGCCGGTGATTTTACCTAGAAGCAGGCGATGTCTCAGCCACGAAGCAGGCAAAACACTGGTGTTGCACAGAGGTTGAGGGGGCGACCTCGAGACGAGAGGCGATGATGGTAAAACGGTAGCTGGCGCAGGCAAACCCGTTCGAGTCTTGATTTGCCCGTGAGCAAGTGTAGACTCTGCTGACTTTTGCCTAGAGATGGGTGATAGTGTCGGAAGCAGATCGACATGCTGGTGTTGCATAGCAGGCGAGGGGACGATCCCGAGAGGAGAGTCGATGATGGTGAAACGGTAGCTGGCGCAGGCAAACCCGTTCGAGTCTTGATTTGCCCGTGAGCAAGTGTAGACTCTGCTGACTTTTGCCTAGAGATGAGTGATAGTGTCGGAAGCAGAGCGACAGTTTGGTGTTGCATAGCAGACGAGGGGACGATCCCGAGAGGATAGGCGATGATGGTGACAGGGTAGCTGGCGCAGGCAAACCCGTTCGAGTCTTGATTTGCCCGTGAGCAAGTGCATACGCCGGTGATTTTACCTAGAAGCAGGCGATGTCTCAGCCACGAAGCAGGCAAAACACTGGTGTTGCACAGAGGTTGAGGGGGCGACCTCGAGACGAGAGGCGATGATGGTAAAACGGTAGCTGGCGCAGGCAAACCCGTTCGAGTCTTGATTTGCCCGTGAGCAAGTGTAGACTCTGCTGACTTTTGCCTAGAGATGGGTGATAGTGTCGGAAGCAGATCGACATGCTGGTGTTGCATAGCAGGCGAGGGGACGATCCCGAGAGGAGAGTCGATGATGGTGAAACGGTAGCTGGCGCAGGCAAACCCGTTCGAGTCTTGATTTGCCCGTGAGCAAGTGTAGACTCTGCTGACTTTTGCCTAGAGATGGGTGATAGTGTCGGAAGCAGAGCGACATACTGGTGTTGCATAGGAGGCGAGGGAATGATCCCGAGAGGATAGGCGATGATGGTGACAGGGTAGCTGGCGCAGCGAACCGGTTCGAGTCTTGATTCGCCCGCAAGCAAGTGCATACGCCGGTGATTTTACCTAGAAGCAGGCGATGTCTCAGCCACGAAGCAGGCAAAACACTGGTGTTGCACAGAGGTTGAGGGGGCGACCTCGAGACGAGAGGCGATGATGGTAAAACGGTAGCTGGCGCAGGCAAACCCGTTCGAGTCTTGATTTGCCCGTGAGCAAGTGTAGACTCTGCTGACTTTTGCCTAGAGATGGGTGATAGTGTCGGAAGCAGATCGACATGCTGGTGTTGCATAGCAGGCGAGGGGACGATCCCGAGAGGAGAGTCGATGATGGTGAAACGGTAGCTGGCGCAGGCAAACCCGTTCGAGTCTTGATTTGCCCGTGAGCAAGTGTAGACTCTGCTGACTTTTGCCTAGAGATGAGTGATAGTGTCGGAAGCAGAGCGACAGTTTGGTGTTGCATAGCAGACGAGGGGACGATCCCGAGAGGATAGGCGATGATGGTGACAGGGTAGCTGGCGCAGCGAACCGGTTCGAGTCTTGATTTGCCCGTGAGCAAGTGCATACGCCGGTGATTTTACCTAGAAGCAGGCGATGTCTCAGCCACGAAGCAGGCAAAACACTGGTGTTGCACAGAGGTTGAGGGGGCGACCTCGAGACGAGAGGCGATGATGGTAAAACGGTAGCTGGCGCAGGCAAACCCGTTCGAGTCTTGATTTGCCCGTGAGCAAGTGTAGACTCTGCTGACTTTTGCCTAGAGATGGGTGATAGTGTCGGAAGCAGATCGACATGCTGGTGTTGCATAGCAGGCGAGGGGACGATCCCGAGAGGAGAGTCGATGATGGTGAAACGGTAGCTGGCGCAGGCAAACCCGTTCGAGTCTTGATTTGCCCGTGAGCAAGTGTAGACTCTGCTGACTTTTGCCTAGAGATGGGTGATAGTGTCGGAAGCAGATCGACATACTGGTGTTGCATAGGAGGCGAGGGAATGATCCCGAGAGGATAAGCGATGATGGTGACAGGGTAGCTGGCGCAGCGAACCGGTTCGAGTCTTGATTCGCCCGCAAGCAAGTGCATACGCCGGTGATTTTACCTAGAAGCAGGCGATGTCTCAGCCACGAAGCAGGCAAAACACTGGTGTTGCACAGAGGTTGAGGGGGCGACCTCGAGACGAGAGGCGATGATGGTAAAACGGTAGCTGGCGCAGGCAAACCCGTTCGAGTCTTGATTTGCCCGTGAGCAAGTGTAGACTCTGCTGACTTTTGCCTAGAGATGGGTGATAGTGTCGGAAGCAGATCGACATGCTGGTGTTGCATAGCAGGCGAGGGGACGATCCCGAGAGGAGAGTCGATGATGGTGAAACGGTAGCTGGCGCAGGCAAACCCGTTCGAGTCTTGATTTGCCCGTGAGCAAGTGTAGACTCTGCTGACTTTTGCCTAGAGATGAGTGATAGTGTCGGAAGCAGAGCGACAGTTTGGTGTTGCATAGCAGACGAGGGGACGATCCCGAGAGGATAGGCGATGATGGTGACAGGGTAGCTGGCGCAGCGAACCGGTTCGAGTCTTGATTTGCCCGTGAGCAAGTGCATACGCCGGTGATTTTACCTAGAAGCAGGCGATGTCTCAGCCACGAAGCAGGCAAAACACTGGTGTTGCACAGAGGTTGAGGGGGCGACCTCGAGACGAGAGGCGATGATGGTAAAACGGTAGCTGGCGCAGGCAAACCCGTTCGAGTCTTGATTTGCCCGTGAGCAAGTGTAGACTCTGCTGACTTTTGCCTAGAGATGGGTGATAGTGTCGGAAGCAGATCGACATGCTGGTGTTGCATAGCAGGCGAGGGGACGATCCCGAGAGGAGAGTCGATGATGGTGAAACGGTAGCTGGCGCAGGCAAACCCGTTCGAGTCTTGATTTGCCCGTGAGCAAGTGTAGACTCTGCTGACTTTTGCCTAGAGATGGGTGATAGTGTCGGAAGCAGAGCGACATACTGGTGTTGCATAGGAGGCGAGGGAATGATCCCGAGAGGATAAGCGATGATGGTGACAGGGTAGCTGGCGCAGCGAACCGGTTCGAGTCTTGATTCGCCCGCAAGCAAGTGCATACGCCGGTGATTTTACCTAGAAGCAGGCGATGTCTCAGCCACGAAGCAGGCAAAACACTGGTGTTGCACAGAGGTTGAGGGGGCGACCTCGAGACGAGAGGCGATGATGGTAAAACGGTAGCTGGCGCAGGCAAACCCGTTCGAGTCTTGATTTGCCCGTGAGCAAGTGTAGACTCTGCTGACTTTTGCCTAGAGATGGGTGATAGTGTCGGAAGCAGATCGACATGCTGGTGTTGCATAGCAGGCGAGGGTCGATCCCGAGAGGAGTGCCGATGATGGTAAAACGGTAGCTGGCACAGGCAGACCCGTTCGAGTCTTGACAGGAGACTCTAGGTCGATTTGGTGGTAATTGTTCATGATTTGCCGTGTCAAATCTTTGCGATTCCCTAAGGTGTGGCATATGGGAAATGAGCGGTTTATTGCTGTAGTGTCTACAGCTACGTGAGACATCTACTTGATGGGTAGATGCGACGGCATGACATGCCAGACGGACATTGACGTTTTGTTATGCATGTTGATGTAAAGCGTAGTGTGTGTTGTTCACGTGTAGCAGCTCAACTGCCAACAGTACTTGAAGAACCACGACCTCCTTCCTACGTCGACTCAAGTGTGCCTTCACAGCAATCAGACTTTGTAATGAAAGTTGTATCCTTCCAGGTTTCATGATTTGTATGATACATTTGTGTTAACATATTTGAGGTATCTGTCCATTATGTACGGCAATTGTATGGGTATTCAATAATTCGTGAGCTATGGTTATCATGGTGCATGCTAAATTAAAAGAACAACCTAACGCTGTTCCCTTCTAATCCAAACCATTAACCTCCAATCAAAGTAACATAAAATTAAAACGGAAAGTCCACGTCCTTCTCTCTACACCAAATCACTAACCCATTCCGAATTAACCTAAATGACATAACCTTAAAGCTAAAATCATCAATACCGACAATGTTAAAACTAATCCGCTAACCCAAACCTAAATGACATAAATTTAAAGCTAAAACCATGAATACCGCGGTGCGTATAACTGAATAATAAACACTGACAATGACAGAACGTAAAACTGGAGATAAATGCCAAACTAAAAGGACAAAAGTAACACCGCCTAAACCACTTAACCCCAAACCAAAAACATTAAATTAACGTGAAAAAATTACCAAGAGAGAGAGAAGGTGACTACGAAACTCAAACATTACCAACTCAAAACAAAAACACCTAACACCACTAATAAAAAACTAAAAGCGCGAAAGAAACAAAGTAGGTGGAAAAGGGTAGATGATGTAACCCTTGACCCAAGTGAAATGGTATACTTGCATCAAGGTCTACAAAGTCAGTCGTTCGGCCGAGGCATTGATAATATGTTACCGGGTGAAGGTGCCATATTTTCAATGCCTACAAACTGGCCCGGAAAAATTGTCTTTAATTCCAGCTGGTGTGATGCTTAATGCCGGGTTTCCATGTTTGCCGATAGTTTGATGTTGCATGGAAATGTAGCCTTGGTATTGTCTTTAGTTCCAGCTGGTGTGATCCGTACTCCCGATAGTTTGATGTTGCATGGAAGTTGTTTGATGTTGTATGGAAATGTAGCCTTGGTATTGTCTTTAATTCCAGCTGGTGTGATGCTTAGTACCGGGTTTCCATGTTTGCCGATAGTTTGATGTTGCATGGAAATGTAGCCTTGGTATTGTCTTTAGTTCCAGCTGGTGTGATCCGTACTCCCGATAGTTTGATGTTGCATGGAAGTTGTTTGATGTTGTATGGAAATGTAGCCTTGGCATTGTCTTTAATTCCAGCTGGAGAGAAAGCGAAGACACTGCCTTTGTGATTCTTAGCGTTACTACAGGTCACCCTCACACAAGACAAACACAATCACATCACATCACTACATTGTCTGGAATTGTGCCGTGACTGGTGTCATGTTTGCAGAAGCACTTGTCGGGGTGGGACACACAAGCTTGGCTCTGATGCTTTGATGGTAATGCCTAATCCGTGAGTTTCTGAGTGAGAAGCCAACCAAAGTGGCGGCAATTACGACTGAAAACACCAATCATTGACTCGTTGTTTTATCCCATAACTGAACGAGATGAGTGAGTCGTGTCAGGCTTAAGCTAACAACAGGTCTTAATCCATGAACGATTGATCCCGTGAGTTCAATGCAGAGCTCAGTACAAACACGTATCAATGACCCAGGCTATATATACTTAGCAGTCAGATACGAGCATCACGGCACTTGTGCTGATACTATTTGACACAACTCATTGTCAGAAATCGTTTTTGAAGACTAACTTCATTCAAGTCATGGCCTGCGCACTTTTTGAAGCTCCTGTTTCAAAGCCACTGCACTTTGCCATCCTGGGGCATAGTTTCGTGCGGCGACTTGTTCAAGTCTGTCCCCCTCCACATGGCATCCTCACTACCGTGCGTGGGATCGGAGGGGCGACCGTCGCTCGGATGAAAGCTGAGGTGGATGCCCTTGATGCAGCTTTTCAGGGCATTGTGTTCTTTCAAGTGGGAGAGAACGACGTGTCGGCCTCTACTGATCCTCGGGACCTGGTCGAAGACCTGCTGGATCTTCTGGACTACCTTCGGTGGAAACGGCCAGGCTCCAGGGCGGTGATAGGGAGTCTGTTTCCGAGGGTAAAACCAAGGAACATGACGGTCTCTGCCTACAAGCGGAAGGTGGAGGAGGCGAACCGGCGCTTGAAGAAGATGTTGCGACGCCGTCTGGATGCCACCCTTTGGGAACACAGCCAGCACATGAGGATGGGACCTGCGCTGCTAGCCAAGGACGGCGTACACCTGACACCAAAAGCTAATGGGCAGTTCTGGCTTTCAATTCGTAAGTGTATGTGTAGGTATGTTTAATCACTCTCACTCACTCACTCACTCACTCACTCACTCACTCACTCACTCACTCACTCACTCACTCACTCACTCACTCACTCACTCACTCACTCACTCACTCACTCACTCACTCACTCACTCACTCACTCACTCGCGTGATATCAAATAAGCTGTTTTGCATCCCGCCGCACGCACAGGCTTTGGCTTTGGGTGGCTTTAAGGGTGGGAAAACATAACGGCAGCCACACGTGTCGCACATGACGCGAAAGTCAAGACACAGGGCTTCCGACCCATGTCGAAGACAAAACCCTGGGGTCGATGTACGAAACATGACAAGTACCTACAGCGTGAAAAAATTGCCATAAATCGGGATAAATCGGGCTTAAAAGCGCCCCGGCGTCGAACCCGGTAAAGATTTGTCACTTCTGATGTTACCACCAGATAGCCCTGGGGACCAGCTTCACGTCGATGTGAAACCTGTCAATAGGATGTGAATATTCAACGTTCGAGTGACGTTTAAAAGATGCTCTCCGAGTAAGGCTTTTGTCTTGGTAAAATTACAGGTCTATAACAGATGGGAAAATGGGCGTGGACGCCCAACCAGGCACCCCATGTCGACCCCGTGATAACCCCAGGTGCTTCATGCACGTGGCCGAATTTTCATGTATGATATGTGTGCAGTACGTCTCTTTCTCCCGGGATGGGACAATTAGTGAACGCAGGATGCATAGATCAAACCCTGGTGATATCAAATCTGAGCTGTTTTGGCCTCCGTTACGCGCACGGGGCTTAGCTTTGGGTGGCTTTAAGGGTGGGAAAACATGACTGCACCCGCATGTGTCGCACATGACGTGAAAGCCAAGACACAGGGCTTCCGATCCAGAGTCAAATCAAAACCCTGGGGTCGATGTACGAAACATGACAAGTACCCGCAGCGTGAAAAGCTGCCAAAAATCGAGTTACATCGGACTTTAAAGCGTCCCGACGTCGAACCTCTCGACGGCAGGTCATTTCTGATGACACCGCCAGATAGCCCTGGAAACCAGCTTTACGTCGATGTGCAACATAGGAATGGGCCGTGCATGGTCAGCGCCCAGGCGGCCGTTAAGTGACGGCACCCTAGTCTCTTGCTCCCTGATATAGGCCTACTGCTGAATTTGCCCAGGCCTATGGTCTGACACTCTCACAGTCCCTGAACCACATTTTTATTTTCCCTACATCCTAGCTCCCTGCAATGCTAAAGGACTAATTGAAGCAAGTCTAGATTTCCCCAGGTTCAGAATCCCTGGTCTCCCTGGTGCTCCTTTTTAATTTATGACAGGTTTGTTGGTTGCCATAAAAATGTATGATTATCTATTCAGAGACTAAGCATTAGTCTAAGTCTGACACCTTTCAGCAAGTGTTAACAAATGGATTTCCATGTCGACATTTTGATTAAAATTTGTGCCATTTGAAACAGAATGTATCGGACATTAAAGAAATAAATGTGTTTTTCCATACCGTTAAGAAGGTTTGTAAAAGACCCAGTTGTTTTTTGAAAGAAACACGAAGATTTTACAACTTTTCAGAATTGTTGTTACTAATATCTTGGTCCTTCATTAATGACGCTAGCAGACTTAGGGGTGAATTACGCTGAACACCAGGGTTCGATTTCCCATATGGGTACAAGGTATACCCCGCCGGGAATTGCTGGAATATCGCAAAGGGCGGCGTAAATCTAAATTCACAATACCGGTATTGAAGATACTAATAATGTGTAATTCTATTAATATATTTGGAACTACAAAGATCCCTGAATACGTCTTTCAGGAAATATTTAAATAGTACAAAAAGTACGAATTGTTCTCTTTCCACGTCTCACATGAAACACGGATTGATTGTATGTACTCCACATTGTGGAAACCTTCCCCGTCTACATGTTTGTCTGTGTGGTGACCACTGATCAGTTGGTCAACAACAAATCTCTGTGACTAGTTGTGAGTATGTTAACCATGCCACATAACATCACTGATCAATTTTCACACTTTGGCGATACTCATGTGTCTCTGGTTCACGGTTTGCATGGGGAAGTAGCTGTGGCTTAAGGCACTATTGGTAGAGATTGTGTTTTTGCAGATGGATAATGTCTTTTTAATACCCTCAAGTTGGCTTGATATATATTGTCATACGTGTACGCTTGGTAAATATGAATTATTGCCTTTGTTTTTATCAAGTGTTATGGTCATTGTCTCTATTTTCAAATCTCCGTGTTTCTGCACACAGTGATTGACAACTGCAGAAAAAGTCATCCATAGAAGGGCAATATCCACACCTAATCCCCTCATTCATGTTGCTAAGTCTGAAAGTGACTGAAAATATACTTTGCTACACCGTAAACCCTACTCATTTCATTTTTTCGATAAATTTTAAGTAAAAGTGTACAGAAATTTCCAATCACTGCACATTCCAAATTTCCGATCACTGAATTATGTGTTCACTGTACTCATGCGATCACTTCACTGAATATCAGGTTTAAACTTTATACAATAACTTCTCCAGTTTTGATCTGAATGACTTCTTCTTTTCACAGAGGGTACTGCTGGTGATACCTATTAACTCTGTCATTCATAGGAAAAATGGAAATATATTTGAAATAAAATCAGTATTTGTCTACGTGAAAAGATATGTGCTGCCGATAATCGACGATTGCTTCTTTCATGTTTAACCTTGCAACTTGATTTTTTGTGTTTCACAAATGGTGACTAGATTTTTAACACCGATCTTACATTCACCACCAAAACAAGCACGCGATCACTGCAAATGCAGGCGGACAGTTACCCCATCACTGCACTCTGAGGATAGTGGTTCCATATGGGGTGGTAATGTTTCCACCAGTAATGTTAGCTGTGTGATGCAACTGCAAACCAAGAAACGGGATGCGACGAAGCAGTTTACTGTGGGAGGCTGTACGAGACGATGGCAACTGACATCCATCGTGACGTCGGTTACATTGTGACGCAATGCCAAAAAAGTTCGATTACGAGGGGGCAGACTGGAATGACCCAATGACGTCGACACATTGTGACGTAATGCAGAAATTGCAGATTATCGTCTGATAAAGTATTGTCGGCGCCTTTGATCTTTCACCGAAGCATCTCAGAATTAAGAAATACAGTTCGTTCTACCACCATGTATGTGTAATAGAGCACACTTTCGCCCTGAACTATTATAGTTCATTTCTAAGCCTAATTTCGATTAATCTATGGCAGGAAAACACGACGGTGTCTGTGACCTAAATTAAGTATCCTAGCAAAGGGCTAACTGATGCGCTGTCCCCTACGTTACGACAAACGTTACTAGAAAAACAAATGATGAACAGTTTGGTGAAGGTTTATGTTCGGGTTAAATATCTTCTCTGGGTAATTTTAATTACATCTGTGATTCTCTTAAACCAGACAAGGCAAAATGACCGTCTCATTTCTACTACCAACGAAAGTTTAGATCAGTACATTCAGCTGAAGCCGACTAGTCATGCGACATTCCATTGCATTGTGGGAATGTAAACATTGCCAACATGACCGTGTCTCTGTAAAGTTTTGAGTCGATCTATGGGGCATTTTATCCTTCGGAAAACATAAACATAATGTATCCACCGGCGATGTTAACTGTTTGTGTGTGATGAAACTGCAAACCAAGAAACGGGATGCGACGAAGCAGTTTACTATGGGAGGCTGTACGAGGCCATGGCAACTGACATCCATCGTGACGTCGGTTACATTTTGACGTAATGCAAAAATGCTCGATAACGAGGGGGCAAACTGGAATGGCCCAATGACGTCGACACATTGTGACGTAATGCAAAAAGTGCAGATTATCGTCTGATAAAGTATTGTCGGCGCCTTTGAACTTTCACCGAAGCATCTTAGAATACGTTATATAGGTTATCACGCGAGTGTGTTTCGGGATGGTTAATATACTGCATTGGGAACAAACACTGTATTTAGCGAGCTAAAAAACACGAGTGTGATAACCTATTTATCATACAATGTCATTCTTACTTTAAATTGAGTGAGTGAGTGAATATTTAGCGTCACATCGGCAATATTGCAGCCATATCGTGACGAGAACATACGTGACTTTAAAAAAACAAAATATGTGCATATTATGAAGAACCTGTTGACGAAGGACAGTAAAATCACTAGATTATCACAGTTAGTATTTAAGACTAGCGTGGAAACTTAAAAAATAATATTATCACTATTTGGACAGTACAACATAAGAACAGGCCATAGATCGCCAAAAAAACGAAGGTAGATCACCATTCTACCGAACTGAAGAATTGAAAGAAATGGGATTTCATTTGCCCCAGATCATGAAAACTAAACTTCCTGAGATCTGCCCGCGTATCTATGACGTCACAAGTATGTGCGTAGTAACACGTGACGTCACAAGGTCGGTGACGCAGTGTCCTTCTGATCACTCATTTGACTGCGTTACGTCATGTAGTTTCCAGTCAGCTTTTATGTTAAAGAGCGTATTTTTGTCAACAAATATTAACTTAGTTTGAAAAATGACAAAAACATGTGTGGAATTGGGGTAAATTTCAGTTAAACTTTTAAACAATAATTATAATGTTCGTGAGGAATTTGCCAGCGCACTTGTCAAATGAATAGTGCCAAACAGTTCATTCGAGATTTTCCTGGCTGTTGTCCGAGTCAATGATTTCAAGACGCCTGCGTTTCGGTGCTAGTGAAGTCGTAATCAGTCTCATCTATCATTACGAGACAACAAGGCACTCACAGTACCGTAACAGTGGTCGTCAATCTGGACACGATCGCCGATAGATGGCCGTGACGCCATGTTTGTTTACTGTGTGAAAGTAGTCCCTAAAATTCGCCCATGACCTCTCTAATTTTGCATCGATATCCGTTTGTGACCCCAACGGATACCGAAAATATCCGTTGGCTTTATCCTGCCGAGAACACTACCCATTGTATGATAAACAATTATATTAACTTTGCACAGTAATATACCCACCATAGAGAGATATGATAGATACCCATACTAACCACTTATAACAGTTATCAATAAAATGGAAAAAATCTGTTAAAAATATCAGTATGAGAGGGAATAGAAAATGACATTGTTTAAGCTTCAGCATTACATGTTAAAAAATCTGTTTTTTTTGTTGTTGTTTTCAGTAGGTGTGACTATGTGAGGTGGAATTGCTGCCACTCCCCCTAGGTATGTACGTTGTGTATATTCCTCATATTTAGACAAATGTATAGTAATGTGTGTGATGAAACTGCAAACCAAGAAACGGGATGCGACGAAGCAGTTTACTATGGGAGGCTGTACGAGGCCATGGCAACTGACATCCATCGTGACGTCGGTTACATTTTGACGTAATGCAAAAATGCTCGATAACGAGGGGGCAAACTGGAATGGCCCAATGACGTCGACACATTGTGACGTAATGCAAAAAGTGCAGATTATCGTCTGATAAAGTATTGTCGGCGCCTTTGAACTTTCACCGAAGCATCTTAGAATACGTTATATAGGTTATCACGCGAGTGTGTTTCGGGATGGTTAATATACTGCATTGGGAACAAACACTGTATTTAGCGAGCTAAAAAACACGAGTGTGATAACCTATTTATCATACAATGTCATTCTTACTTTAAATTGAGTGAGTGAGTGAATATTTAGCGTCACATCGGCAATATTGCAGCCATATCGTGACGAGAACATACGTGACTTTAAAAAAACAAAATATGTGCATATTATGAAGAACCTGTTGACGAAGGACAGTAAAATCACTAGATTATCACAGTTAGTATTTAAGTTAGTTAGTTAGTTATCAATAAAATGGAAAAAATCTGTTAAAAATATCAATATGAGAGGGAATAGAAAATGACATTGTTTAAGCTTCAGCATTACATGTTAAAAAATCTGTTTTTTTTGTTGTTGTTTTCAGTAGGTGTGACTATGTGAGGTGGAATTGCTGCCACTCCCCCTAGGTATGTACGTTGTGTATATTCCTCATATTTAGACAAATGTATAGTAATCATTTTTGTTAACTCACGTAGATAAATAAAATGTCCAATTCAGTAAAATGTGTTGCCTGTAGGAAAATATCTCTTTTACTTTTTATACCATTGGAGATATACAAATCTGAAATAACGATTTATAAGTTGCATACATGCTAACACAGGTATATAATTATTTCAGATGCTATAGTAGCAGACAGTGAAATAGAACACCTGCAACTGTCAAGCCCAGAGCCAATGAAAGGCATGTTTATAACGTTTATGTACTTTATCTATCTTGAAACTGGAAACATATGAATTTCTGAAGAATGAACTAAATACATGTACACTTTAAGTAAATGGAAGACATTTGTTTTACGAAAGACTTAAAACAATCATTAGATGTTTACATGTTGCAGTACATTAAGCAAGTACTTATTAACACAATGAACATTGTGAGTTATGGCAATCACATTTCAGATGGTGTGATATCTCTGGACACGGTTTGTCATTTCCGGAGCAGGGAGAGGTAATGCTACAATGATGAAACAAGTTCACATTATTAAATCGTAACTGATGATATTAGTGCTTACTCAAATGGGATCAAAGCAAAACTGTCATATCTAATTACATGCAATTTGTCTTTTTAATTACAGAGTAATGTATTATACTTTTTAAACACTGGAGGTAATGTAATGGACAGCTTAGTACATATCTAACCATTGGACAATCAGCTCTGGAAGCTACTTTTGAATGACAGATTACATTAATTGTGAATAGTGAAAATGATGAAATGTTTGTATATGAATCAGATCTCTGTGTTTCAGCCCAGTTGAGAAACCAAAAACACCTGAACAGACCCCACTTTCCACTATAAGTGGTGTGCTATTAGAGTAATATTATTCATGTAAATCTAATTTTTCAATAATTGCATAAACGTTCAAGCTTTGTCAGCATAGATCCACATTCTTTAATTTGTAAGTGAATTACTAAAGGTCTTTGAATACCTTTTAAGTATAAATGAATAACGTAAGACTTGATAATGTAGTATCATGTAATGAAAGTTTTGAAACATCGAATTGACAAAGTCCTTTACCTTATGCCACTGCTCCATAACTTAGAAAACATGGAAGAGCTTATGAATATATTATCTCAAGATAGAATAGATTTGTCAGTATCACCATAGAGACAAATCATCCCATTGAGAAGACGCTGGAACTGCTTCCATCCCTTATTGACACTCAGAACGAGCTGCTGAGTAGAGGGGAGGAGATTAGCAGTGGAGAAGAAACTGGCTCTCCTGTTAATCCAGTCAATCCGATTTCTCGCCTACTTTTCACTATTCATATACAATCTTGTTGCACTGTTTCACACCATACCACAGGCAGCCCGCAGACTTGTGGTGGCATCATTGTAAAATAATATGTCATTAGGTGAATTAAGTACTCAGTACTATTTCTTCTATCTATGAAAATATATCCATTAAAAGCTGTGCTAGTTTATTTTAGACTACACAGAAACATCTTTATGGTAAGTTTCCATGTTTGATTAAGCTGATGTATGATATATACTCTTAAAAGTAAGTAGGGGATCTTCATTTTTTTAAGATTAAAAATATTTAGGAGATTTATCGGAGTCTAATGATCTACAGCACATTTTTTTCCTCAAAACATTTCTATACGTAACAAAGTCTCCAAAAAATTACCCAATTATGCGTGCTTTAAAGCTCTGGGGCGGTATTCTATAAAAGTTTTAAGTCTATAAAAATGACTTCAGTTTTTCATTGAAAAGTTTTGTCATCACTTCTTTATTCTTAGTCATATTCAGTCAAAGTTTTGTTGTTTTTACTTCGTGTTAAGCCTGCATGCCTAAGTCTATAACCAAACTGGCAGCCGCACAGCGTGTATATCCAACATTCAATGATTTGAATAATGAGGAACTACTTAGAAGATACAGACTGAACCAACAAGGTTTTTATTGCAACTTATTGGAGCAAAAATATAGCCACTGACTGGACGGAATCATGCTACTGATGCAACAACAAAGTTCTGAACAACGTTGAGGTTCCTTGCAACAGGCAAGATTCAACTGTGCAATGGGGGGTGGATCGCGGGTTGAGTGCGTTTCACGTGTGATATAACACGATTGTTGAAGCCTTGTCCGCCCCTGCCATGGTGGCACGGTTTACACATTTTCCCAGTCCTGCGGACAAGATGGAGTTTCACCGGACACCTAACTTCTCACGGGTGAATGACGGCACGGACATACAAATACAGGCACCAGCTGAAAATGAGGATGTTTACGTTAATCTACATCACTTCCACAACATAAACACTTCACGGATGTCTCTAAAGACATATACATTATAATCTCAGAAATGTTTTGAATCGTCGATTTGGATGTAAGAAATTTGTAAACATGCCGTGGATTTGTATTTTGCAGGTAGTGTTCGAGTGACATGGAGCCGGTAACCCCAGTGCAAACAGTCATCTATTGTCTACAGTAAGTCTATGTCTGGCGGCATGTATTTTACAACCTGCGTGGGTTACTTCGTTTGTAAGAACGAAACATTGCAATATAGGTATATTTGTGAATTCTTATACATTTTAAATATTATAGTTATTATGCGTGAAATATTTGCACTATAACACAATTAATAAATAATTCGCTTGATGTGAAATAGTTATGATATTGAAGATTCGTACATACTTTCAATTGTACATTGCACCATCAATACACGTTATCCAATTTAGCCTGAAAAGACGTTCTTTAACATATTGAATGCACTCGCCTGCCACGCCTCAAGTCGAACCTGGTCATAATCTCCCCTCTATTACATTCCTCCTCTTCTTCACCAATTCTGCTAACAGGACACATTCTTCTTCCTTCCCCGATGGTTTTTCGTTTCTTGCTCGTATCGGTCTCAGTCATGCTGACAGCTTTCTTGTCGTCTGTGTTTGGATGGCAGAACGGAATCACCGCTTGACGTCACTTTTCATTTTCTTGTTTCAAACAGTTCCACCGGAAGTTTTCCGTTGCTTTTATTTTCCCATTAGCAACGATGCGCACATACATTTTTGATCGACTTGACCTCCGACTCAGCTAAGGGTTTGACTAATTTATAAGTCACTTTAAGAATTCAAACTTCAGTTTCAGACGTAGAAAAGTCATTTTTTAAAAACTTAAGAAAAATCTTAGACTATTTCAGAATACCGCTCTGGTGTGGACGGAATGTTACAAACATCTAAATAGTACGAAAGCCTATTAGGGTCAAATCCGTATCTGAAATTTGCGTTTTGAAAAGTCGTAATTACGAGATTTCTTTTAAAATAAGAGTCGTATTTACGAGATTTTTAAAATCTCGTAATTACGACTTTTAAGAAAAAATCTCATAATTACGATTTTTACTCTCGTAGTAACGACTTTTCAGAAAGCCAATTTCAGATACGGATTTGACCCTAATAGGCTTTCGTAAAATAGTCATCAGTAATATATAACACTGTCAGGTAACACTGTCATCACTGTTATGAGTACTTTACTCAGGCTTCCTGTATTTTCGCGCTCGAGGGTGAGAATGTCACAAATGCCTGGCTACCTGCAAGTCACAACAAATTATATGAAGTCATTAATTCAATAAATCTTCTAATACTGCAAATGCAGTAAGTCCTTGTTGGGAATGTCAAATTTTAACTACAAAAATAGCATAATATAGTATCAAAACTAGAATCAACATTTAACTTCACTCATTTGTAATAGCACCAGCAAGAATGATCTCCCAAGACTGTCACTACAGATGTTGCAATGAATTATTATGAGTAATTAGACAGGCGCTGTATTTACTAGCAAACTGAGTCAAAACTGTTTATCTGGGGCGGTATTCATTCAGAAACTCAGTTTGTTCGTAAGTCCAAACTTAAGGTTTTGAAAATTGACATAGCTACGTCTGAGACTTATGTTGATATTCATAAAGCAACTAAGTTTGTCTTTGGAAACTTAGCTAAGTTTCTGGTGTTCCCGTAGAGCGTACCCGCGTGATCACTAGGGTGATTTCAAGTTAATTTTAGACTTCCGGTGGAGCTCTTTCAAAAAAAGGTATGGGGATTTGGGGGATTTCCCATTGGCTGTTTACGGCAGACGACACACTGAGGGTACCGCGCCTGCGATATTTATACCTTGTCAAGAAAACAACGTTGGAGGAGGAAGCGAAGAGGAGAAAACCGAACAGGAACAAAGACGAAGTACAGAACTCGTCAAAACAAACGCCAGTGTGCTGGAAGGAAAGTTTGGTGCGGGCGTGACATCGGCAAGAGGCGTGGAAGGTAATGTAAACATTCGGTCCGATTATAATACAGAAATGTCTTAGACTACATGCCTCAAACATATTTTATTTGTTTTCAATTATGAATATGAACGATTTTCCCTTTTCTTGTCTGAGTTACAATGGTAGTCTTTTGAAACAAACATATGTTCATCAAACACTTGGAAAAAATACAGCCGAAATAGATGAGGCGAGGTCACACGACGAAGAAAAGGAAAATGTATAAACAAAAAGTTTTCTAAGCGAAGATGACCTCAAGAAATAATTTGAGGAGGAAACAGCATGTATTATATCTTGATTAATTGTAAATGTTTTGTGTGTTATGTCTACTGACAATTCACGTCCTGCAGAATTGGGACTACAATTTAATGTGAAAGCTTTAAGTGATACCTGTTAAAGTATTACCATCAAAAGTGTGGGATCGATTTATAAACTTTAAAACAATTTCAAGAATATATGGAAAAAAAATAGTAGCATATGCTTTTTCCCAAATGCACTGCCTCTTACTGTGTGTGTGTGTGTGTGTGTGTGTGTGTGTGTGTGTGTGTGTGTGTAATAAAGGTTGACAGTTCTCATTCAAATCAACAGGTTATTTCAGCAACAATCAACTCTTCTGGTGTGCATCCCAGTACTAAGAGGTAGAAATTATGTCTAAGAACACAAAGAGCCAACAAAAATATCCGGACTTCAGGAGAATTACTAAAGGCACAGGCAGCTAATTTACTGTTAATTTCAGTTCATAAATACTGTATATGTGTCAAAGGTGCTAAATGATAACGATCAGTCTTCTACCAATTGCCTTGATAAACTGGTGGATCAATATTCAGTAATAATATACTCTGCATATTTGTTGTTGCATTTCTTTTATGAAGGGTAATAATTTAAAAGAAATGTGATCCTGAATGGAACCGTGACTGTCCAATTTCGTATTCCATTGGACATATATATATGTGAAGTTATTTTACGTAAAATAAGTCGAATTAATGTTTGTGATTAAATTTTAATACAGGGGGTGGACCAACCCCAACACGAGTCAGCCCAGTAACCAATGTTGTCATTGATATTTTAGGCCTGGGCAATGTGGCACTGACAGATGTGCCCTCGGTCAGTTGACTCAACAATACTGCAAGTACTTGACTTTGTATCAACTGATGAAAGATAAAATGATATGAAGTAACTTTTCGTTAGAACAAGATCACATAGCTTCTGCATAAATGTGATCACTGTTGGTGTGGCGTATGTGCACTCTCGATTGTAATATATGTAATGAATAACTTCCATGATTACTTTTATCTACTTGTAATAACACAAAACAAGAGTCTAGATATAACAGAAGAATATTGATATGAATGGTTGTTTGTAGACAGGTTTATGCAGCCGTGTGGGAACCCCACCAACAGCCAGAGGGAGCGGCAGTGGGTCCTAAGGTGCCAGCAATCCATCAACATGCTACAGGACATATAAAAATACACCAAAGTGCAGCTGTTCATATGTACGATACTTCATACTTTCTACAATATGATGAATGATTCTCATACAATTCATCATACATCCTGCGAAATCTTAATTTCTTCATCATAATTTTGCCATTCAGCTTTGTTACGTTGTTACTGTTTTGGTATAATTTATGAAGCAAGAAAAGAGTGCTAAAGACATAACTGTTGATTATATTAAAAGCAAAATGTGAGACTACACTGATCCTGGTCGGCTGATGTGTATATTTGTTAAGCGTTTCGCACGAAGCATACTACGGAGACGGAGATACTGGAAACACTCGTGCCTTTACATAGAGAGAATCTCGGTGGCGGTGTTATTTGTGACGTCAGAGGAGTGTTCTCATGCTGTGTGCTCCGGAAGCTATTAAGTGCTTTTCCGATGAATTGAACTCCACAGCTGATGAGTGTATATCAAAGTCCTCTGCAGTTCCACATTATCGAAAACCACGGTTGAACGATCACTGCAAAAAAGCTAGGAAGGCAAGGAAAAAGGCAGAACATAATTTCCGCCGCCATCCTATGGTGCATAATTTAAATAAATTTATATTTTTAAATGCTAAAGCATGGCGTACTTTTAAACAGAACAAACGCCAAACTGTTGATCTTGATGCTAAAAAGAGTGACAGACAAAATACTGCATTGTGGAACACCCTGATCCTGATTGTAATGATCAGATACGGTAGAACCCACGCCGACCTGGAATTGTCTGTCACTTAAAAAGTTGGATATAAATTCAGGCAAACGACCTCGCAAACCTAAATCATGTAAATGTCTTAAAATGCCATATTTCGAGGTTGTGTCATATACTTTCTCAAGATCAAAAAAGACAGACACAGCGTGTTGTTTATTAATCAGCGCATTTTTCACAATTGAATCCAAACGCCATGTTTTTTACGGAAACCACATTGTATATCAGTCATAAGGTTATTAGTTTTCAAGTACCAAAGAAGGCGATTATTTATCATGCGTTCCATGGTCTTGCAAACACAGCTAGTTAGTGAAATCGGACGATAACTGGACGGATCCGTATGATCACGTCCAGGTTTAGGTATTGGTACTACTATGGCATCACGCCATGAGTGAGGAAAGATGCCCGATGTCCAAATATCAAAATATTTAGAAGAGTTTCTAGGCAGGATTCAGGTAAATACCTGAGGAGTTGATAATGTATGTCATCAGCTCCTGTACTCGAATTCATTTAGTAGTTCTGAATTTGTCAGTGACAAGTCGAGAGCAGAATAACTCCCTCTACCAGGGTGTAAATATGTACTGGAACCATCATTATATGTACATAAATCATTGTCAGAACAAAAGTCCTCCCAACAATTTACCTTTAGTATTTGTATTTACACAACCCCAGAGTGGGTTGTGCCCATTTAAATCTCCCGTTATAATACAGGGCTTCGGGAGTTGGTCATATAGAGTTTGAAGATCAGTTCTGGCAAACGTCGAGAGCATAGCCAAAGGGCTACATGTAAAGTAATTCTCACCACAACAGCCTGCATATTAGTATTAAGTGAAGCAGGGCTTTGAATAACGTTTTGTCTGACTAGAATGGATGTTCCACCAAAGGCCCTATCACCCGGAGGTGAAAAACAAGGATATGCATTAAAATGACGAAGGTCATATGTATCTGTTTGTTTTAAATATGTGTCTTGAAGACATATCGCAGAAGGTGTAAAATCTTGGACTAATAGCTGTAATTCATGTTTCATGAGAAACTTTGAATAAAAACACATACTTAATTTCTTTTTCTCAACACCAACACCCTAAGTACATAAAAGCTGTATATTGTAACATCGAAGTGGAACAGTATATTCCAAACCCACTTCGTTGTTACAAGTGTCAAAAGTTTGGTCACGGTGCCCAATCCTGCAGAAATCGTGCAACATGCTACAGATTTGGTAAAGATGATCATGAAGGTTCTGACTGTTTGTCTCCTCCAAAATGTGTCAATTGTCTTGGAGATCATATATCTTCGTCATAGTCATGCCATGTCTGGATACGTGAATATGAAATTGTCAAAATCAAAATCCAAAAGAATGTCACATATCATGAGGCAAAACGTTTGGTTAATGTAGCCTCCCCTCAGTCATCAGGTGTACCATATTCTGCAGTTGTTGCTCGCCCCAATTCTAAGTCTGTTCTGTCAGTTGCATGTCAGACAGATATCACCTGGGTTAAAGCTGACAAACACTGCTGTTGATACACAGCATGCAACATCAGCTTGCCAGACTGAATCACAAACAATATCCCCTTTTTTGAAAAATCCTTGTCAAAAAGTAGATTACAGACTGATCGAGTACAAAAGGATCACGCAATCCTGTACAAATCTACAACAGGTTTTAACTTTTAAAAGACACGGCCGTCTCTCCTCATCCCCGTGCGCGAAATAGATGCAGTTCGCCTCGGAATGGGAAAAGTCGGTCCCCAGTACTCCCTGCTATAAAATGAACAATAACTCCTTAATCCAATTAAATTGCAAAGGACTTAGGACCAGTTTTAATGAAGTACAATTACTAGCACAGGATTTTAAACCATCAGCATTTGGTTTTAAAAAAACGTACTTGAAACAAAATGATAAGCTCGAAGTGCGTAAATACCATTCCTATTCTTTTTCACCCCCTGGTGACAAAGCCACTGGTGGATCTTCCATATTGGTGAGACATGGTACTATTCATAGCCCTATGCCTCTTAAAACCTATCTTCAGGCTGTTGCTGTTCGTCTTACTTTACATATAACCCTTACTCTTTGTTCCTTGTATATCTCCCCTTCTTCCATTCACCATCAGAATGATCTTCACGATTTGTATGACCAATTACCAAAACCCTGTATCATAATGGGTGATAACAATGGACGTAACCCATTATGGGGACGTCCTGATACCAACAGTAAAGGGAAAGTTCTTGAAAAGTTTATATCTGATAATAATTTATGTATATTCAATGTTGGCTCTGACACATATTTACATCCTGCAACGGGAACATATTTTTCCTTAGACCTGTCACTCACCGATTCAAACGTTTACAATGAGTTTGAATGGCCAGTCCATAATGATCTTTGTGGTAGTGACCATTTTCCAACAGTACTTACAGGAATTAACCCATCCGATGATCCGCCTGTAACAAGTTGGAATTTTTCAAAGGCCAATTGGCCATTATTTCAGGTCACCTGCCTTAAGGAACTTAAACCAGACCTTTTCATGGATGTACCTGATCCAATTAAAATGTTCTCGGACAAACTAAAACATATAGCTGATGAAACTATTCCTACGTCCTCTGTAAATCCGCACATCGGTAACCCATGGTTTAATGATGAATGTAAACAGGCTAGGAAAAAGAGGAAGAAAGCAGAGAAATATTTTCGTCTTCATCCCACTGTTCATAACTTAAATAATGTAAAAATCAGTTACGCTAAAGCTCGATGGACGTTTAAACACATTAAACGTCATACTTGTAAAAATTATGTTTCCAAAATAAATTCCCGTACTCCTATGTCAAAGGTATGGAATATGATCCAAAAAATTATAGGCAAGGGTTCCAAATCCAGTAGTATTCAGCATCTCAAAAATGATAATAACATACTGTAACGGAACGGCCAAGGACTAGTCAAAATACTAGTAGACAAACTACACAAATATAGTAGATGCTGCCACCAGTCACAAAATGTGACAAAATAAATACCAGAGTTCGGAGACGAAGTTCAGTGAAAATATATCACAAGGACCTAACATACAAAGAATGAAGAAACTGGCGATATGCAGAAGGATCACACAACAAGTAGATAAAGTTCCAATAACGATTTTATTTAATGAGCACTAAACTGAAAATACATGATCTCGAAACTGTCACGTGGACTGTCATCGGGACTGGATATCTTGCTTGTCAACCCGTATCTTCCTGGTTGTAGAAGTTTTGCATTGCTGTATGACAGTCTTGACTGAGAATCTGGCTGATAAATGAATTAAACTGAACAATAAACTTTGAAACTGGAAAGTGAATGAACTTGCAGCAACCGGAACTGGATCCAGATAATGTAAACAACGTATTCCGGAAGTCACGTGATCCAGAATGAATGACAAGGAGGCCACACCTCCAACAGCTGTCAAAATGTGATACGAGTATGAATTAGGCTAAATCTCACTTGCATTGAAAAACGTATGTCTCTGCTTTAGACGATTACAATAATCCCCTGTGTAAGAAACCCTCAGCAGAGACTGTAACTTGATGAGGTCAACATAGCATGTCGGAATGACCTTGGACCCCCCCGCATCGCGAAGACAATCAGCGACTGTCATACATTACATTTAAACTGTAATATTTCCTACTGGCGATAAATCTGTATCTGTATCTGTACACTTGATTCCCATAAGCCAAGGATAATCCGTCGGAATGAATCCATCGGAATGAATCTGCTGGAATGAATCCAGATCTCAACATGGCTGAAAATAAAACCATAATAATCACCTAACTACAACTAGATACTTACAGAGCAGACCAAGTGTTAACAATATCCTTGTTAATTAAAAGTTATACAATAAAGATGGCCCATAATGCGAAAATGAGAATTAAGTTGTGACGTAACCCTGGAACTCTACCTTGCTTGAGAAGTCAAATTTGCCGCCCCGACTTTAACTCTATTTAGCTCTATTTATAGGTGACATAAAGTCACATGACACGCAAACGTGACGTCAGGGAATTCAAGATGGCGACTGTAAACATGACTGACGTTACTTGTGCCGTAATTTACTGTTATACCTGATACTGTAGCTTCGAAGCTGACTGCACAAAAGGTAGGTAATCTTAATTAAAGGTAGCATAAGGCTGGTATTTTTATTTTTAAATGGCACCCCCATCAAAGTAGTATCACTGTGATGGCTGAGAAATCGATTATCTCGGTACTTGAAGTCAAGAATAGACATGAATTTTTGTTTCACCGCCCCCACCCTAGCCTTAATCCTCCTGGTAAGGCAAAAATACAAATGTACAAAAATATAAGTCTAGAAAATTATTCAAGTTCCAGATAATGTATTAACACTAATAGTAAGTTTCCTCCCGATGTATGCTCAGCAGCCGCCCATCTCGGTGGAAGGTCTTGGTGAGGACTATGGTTTTAAATGGCCCATGGTATACCTCTTCATTACTTATATCCCCCACCTCTTGCAGTATTATAGCCTTTCCTCTAGGTTGGGGTGGCTTTGCTTCCTCATCGCTGGAGGAGGAGGAGGATGAACACATGGCTGTGGGTATGTATGTCCCCTTCTCCATCCTTCTAGGAGGATGTCTTCTACATCTTCCCAGTCACTGTCATGCTGTGGCTCCTGCAAGGCTGCCGCTCCGACTGCTGTGCCTGGGGAGGGAGCTAAAGATGGAGATTTGCTAGCAGTATGTACAGCGACTGGAACTTGGGCAGGAACTTGTGCTTGCGTCTCAGCTGGAGCTTGGGCCTGACTGGTGGGTACCAGCTGGTAGATATACCCTGGTGGTATAACCATAGGAGCCTTTACTGGGGAACTCGACCTGTGACCATGACGCAGCCTTTAATGATTCAGCATGTCTTCCTTTCTACTGTAATCCCTGTTACAGTCCGTTGAACTATATCGTTCTCTCTTCCTGTGCTTCTCTCTAACATGTCGAGAAGAGCTAAAAATCTGTTGACACTGGTGACACGTATAGGGACGAGGCATCTGAAAGGATACTAATCACATAACTACCCCTAGCTAATTATACCAAACACTGTATACTCTGTTAAGCTTTGGACATACTTGGTCTGCTCTCGTATATCTTTATACTTTCAGGTGCGGAAATGGTGGTCATCTCTACAGTAACTGCAGAGTCAAGATATGGTTTGAGCAAGTCAAAATGAACAACGCGAAGTTTGCCTCTGGACCCTAACTAAATTCTGTAAAAACATCAGAGATTTTTCCAACAATGGGAAATGGCCCAGACCACTTCATCTGTAACTTGGGAGAAAGTCCTTTGGAGCGTCTGTTACAGAGGCACCACACTTTGTCCCCTTCTGTAAAGGATTTGCTGCCATAATTCTTCTTTTGTCTGTGCCCAGCATCTTTCAAGTTGATCCTAGCCTGATCCCATACGTCTGAAAGGTATTCTTTCACTCTCATGGGACAGTCTTCAACTTTGTCCACAGACGGATTCTGTATCATCACATCAACAGGCATAGACAACTCTCTCCCGAACATCTTCTTGTTTGGGGTCTGTTTTGTAGATTCCTGGGTGGCGCTGCGGTAAGCCATTAGTGCAAATGGTAGTTTCTAGCCCCAGGGGACTAGTCTGGGGATCCAGATACTTGGCTAAGATATCCACCACTGTCTTGTTTAATCTTTCGACCATGCCATCAGACTTTGGGGTGGTTCTTCTCTTGTGGATGTCAAATATCCGGCAAATCTCAGAAAAGAGCTCTGATTCAAAATTTCGCCCTTGATCTGTATGGATTTCCTGTGGTACTCCAAATCTGCAAATAAATTGTTCAACTAATGCACGAGCAATTGTCTTTGCCTCTTGGTTAGGAAGTGCATAGGCTTCCACCCATTTTGTGTAGTAGTCACCAACCACACATATGACTCTATTTCCACTTTTTGTTACAGGAAATGGTCCTAAGATGTCTATTGCCAATCTCTCCACAGCTGTAAAGGTGCTTTAGATTTTCTAGTAGGCTTGCGTTGAGCTGTACAAGTTTTACAGGTAGAGCAAAGAGACCTTACCTGATCAGACATTCCATGCCAGTAAAATCTCTTTCTAACCTTGCACAGAGTTTTCATATAGGCAAACTGTCCACCTGCCTTTCCCGAATGAGCCACATACAAGATCTGTTTCTGTAAGGAGCATGGAACTACTGTCAATAGGGACTTCTGATTACCAAATGAATCTGCCCACTTGCGGCAAAGTACCCCTTGAACAATCTCCAAAGAATCCCATAGAGTGAGTGAGTGAGTTAATGTTTTACGTCACATCGGCATTATCTCAGCCATATCGTGACGAGAACATTTACATGAAATATATGCATTTGGTAAAATCTGTCAACGAAGGACAGTAAAACAACTAGAATATCACAATTTCAATTAAAACTAGCATGGAAAATTAAAACTAATAGCACTATTTAGACAATACAATATGAAAAACAGACTATAGATCGCCAACAACAGAAGGTAGATCACCACACTAGGGACCATGGGGACTTACAGTGCCTTTGCTTCCTACATGGACCCTAGTTGGATTTACACCATCCCTTCTGCTGCTGGCGATTGTACGAAAATTTAGCCCAAATTAAAAAGAACATGAATACTACGATTAAAAACCTGGTAGACTTAAATTTACTGTGAATGTGGACTTACGTACCCTCTCGGGAGGACAATAATTTTACAATACTTCAACCCCCTTTGAGGGTACAGCCATCAACAATTCAAGTTGCTAATCTAAACTACCAATAATTAAAATGCAACTATCTACAGAACATAATAATCAGAATTCATTCATGAAATCAATTTCATTTAAAAATCCAATGATTAAATGAGCACTAACTGTGTTAAAAAGAGCTGACATTGTTTTAACATTAAAATATTTATCCCTTGTGATGGAGAGTTCAACACAGTCAAGCAGGATATGCTTCACCGTGGTTCTCTCATCACAAGGGATGCAAAATGGAGGATCCTCACCTTTAAGCAGATATTGATGGGTATATCTTGTGTGGCCAATACGACATCGTCTCAAAATAACCTCTTCAAATCTGGACCGACGACCCAAGTAGGTGTAACCAATATACGGTTTTATTTCATGTAATTTATTTATACCTACTTGGGTGTCCCACTTCTTCTGCATCAGGTCACGGATATAAGATCTAATGCAAGCTTTGTAATCTGAATATGGAATAAGAAGAGGCATCACAGATTTGTTGAGTGCTGCTTTAGCAGCAAGGTCAGCCAGTGTGTTACCAGAAATGCCTACGTGGCTGGGTAACCAACAGATGACGATGTGGTACTGGCCAGTAGCAAGATCATTATATAATTCAATAATTTCAATTAAAAGTGGATGTGTACAAGAAAGATTTTTAATCGCCTGAAGGCAAGAGAGAGAGAGTCGGAATAGATTATATATTGTATATGTTCATGGCGTCTTTGAATATATTTAAGAGCTGTTAATATGGCGTTAGCCTCAGCGGTAAAAATAGAACTGTTGTCTGGTAATCTAGAAGATATTGTTCTGGATCCAATGACAGTGGCACAAGCTACTGCGCCACCGTCCTTGGACCCATCTGTAAATAAGGATTTATAACTGCTATATTTATGTTTCAATTGATTATATTCTTGTTTATACCGTAATTCATTAGTTTCTGATTTTTTAAATGTGGTCAATGTTAGGTCCACTTGGGGCCTAACCAACTGCTAAGGAGAAGAAGAAAGAAGACGGGAAGGAGCTATATTTTCCAGCTCAATGCCGGCAGCAGCAAGGAATGGTTTAATTCTTAAACCAAGAGGCGGTACAAGAGAAGATTTCATATTGTATAAGTCCTTACACAGAGGACTGAAAACACAGTTATATGCAGGGTTTGACTCACTGGAATATAATTTTGTTATATACTGTAAAGCTAATTTGATACGTCGCTGCTCAAGAGATGGCTCATCGGCCTCAACGTACAGGCTGTCAACAGGTGAAGTTCGAAAGGACTTAGACCTTGATGGTGAACAGAATCTAAAAGTTTCAGGTTGCTTTTACAGGCTCCACCGTATACAATCGAGCCATAATCAAGTTTTGACCGGATCAGTGATCGATAAAGTTGCACGAGGGTAGCTTGGTCCCCTCCCCATTTAGAATTTGAAACGACTTTCAACAAGTCAAGTGCCTTCAGGCATTTAGTTTTGAGGGATTTGATATGTGGTAGAAACGTTAAATGTGAGTCAAAAATTAATCCCTAGAACTTGGCCTCCCTTACAACTTTGATGGGAGTGCCATCTAGAGATAGTTCTGGGTCCTTATGTGGCTTATATGTTCTGCAAAAATGTATACAATTAGTTTTGGACTTCGAAAATTTGAAGCCGTTTTCAAGACACCATTTATTTATTTTGTTTAAACACAACTGCAGTTGCCGTTCAATAGTATGCATATTTTTACCTCGGCAAGAAATATTAAAATCATCCACAAATAACGATCCATCAATTGAATCGTTTAAAACTTTTGATAAACTGTTGATCTTCACACTAAACAATGTTACTGACAAAATACTGCCCTGTGGGACCCCCTGATCCTGACTGTAATGATCAGACAGGGTAGAACCCACACGGACCTGGAATTGTCTGTCATTTAAAAAGTTGGCAATAAATTGAGGCAAACGACCTCGCAAACCAAAGTCATGTAAATCCCTCAAAATACCATGTTTTCAGGTTGTGTCATATGCTTTCTCAACATCAAAAAAGATAGACACAGCATGTTGTTTATTAATTAGTGCGTTTTTAACAAATGATTCCAGTCCCACTAAGTGATCGACAGTGCTTCTGTTTTTCCCGGAAACCACACTGTATATCTGTGATAAGATTATTTGTTTCCAAGTACCAAACAAGTCGATTATTTATCATGCGTTCCATGGTCTTGCAAACACAGCTAGTTAGTGAAATAGGTCGATAATTGGACGGATCCGTATGATCACGTCCAGGTTTAGGTATTGGTACTACTATGGCGTCACGCCATGACGGAGGAAAGTTACCCGATGTCCAAATATCATAAAAAATATTGAGAGTTTCTAGGCAGGATTCCGGTAAGTGCTTCAGGAGTTGATAATGTATGTTATCAGCACCAGTAGCAGTGTCATGAGCTTGATCAAGTGCAGTATGGAGTTCATGAATAGGAAACGTTTCATTATAATCTTCCCCATTATCAGAATTGAAATTAATAGTTTTCTTTTCTTCTTGTTTTTGATATTGCTGGAACTTTGGGACATAATATGAAGAGGAAGAGTGTTTAGCAAGGGTTTCACCTAGTATATTAGCAATATCTGATTTATCAGTAAGCCATTGATCTCCATGTTTAAGATGATGGACAGTAGATTTAGTACCTTTACCTTTGATTTTCTGGACCATGTTCCATACCTTGGACATGGGTGTCCGAGAATTTATTTTGGACACATAATTTTGCCAAGATTGCCGTTTGTTTTGTTTAAAAGTACGCAGTGCTTTAGCATTTAAAATTTAAAATTTATTTAAATTATGCACCATAGGATGGCGACGGAAATAATGTTCTGCCTTTTTCCTTGCCTTCCTAGCTTGTTTGCACTCATTGTTGAACCATGGTTTGCGTATGTGTGAAACTGCAGAGGAATTTGGTATACACTCATCAGCTATGGAATTCAGTTCATCAGAAAAAGATTTAATAGCATCAGGAACGTCAATAAACCGTTCGGGTTTAAGTTTTTCAGCACACAGTGCTTCATATAAAGCCCAGTTAGCCTTTTTAAAATTCTGTCTTGATGATGGAGGAACATCAGATGGAGTTACAGCTTTTAATATGGTAGGAAAATGGTCACTTCCACAGAGGTCATCGTGGACCGACCATTCGAATTCATTTAATAGTTCGGAATTTGTCAATGACAAGTCGAGAGCAGAATAAGTCCCTGTACCAGGGTGTAAATATGTGTTGGAACCATCATTATAAATACATAAGTCATTGTCAGAACAAAAGTCCTCCAACAATTTGCCTCTAGTGCTTGTATTTACACTACCCCAGAGTGGGTTGTACCCATTTAAATCTCCCATTATAATACAGGGCTTCGGAGTTGGTCATACAGGGCTTGAAGATCAGTTTTGGCAAATGTCGAAGACGGCGAAATATAGAGTGAGCATAGCGTAAACGCTACATGTAAAGTAATTCTCACTGCAACAGCCTGCATATTAGTATTTAGTTTGAATAACGCTTTTTCTGACTAGAACGGATGAACCGCCAGTCGCTCTATCACCGGGAGGTGAAAAACAATAATATTCATTAAAATGACGAAGGTCAAATGTATCTGATTGTTTTAATTATGTCTCTTGGAGACATATCGCTGAAGGTGTAAAATCCTGGACTAATAGCTATAATTCAGGTAAATTAGTCTTCAATCCTCTACAGTTCCACTGTAGAATAGTATTGGAAAAAACTATCTTTTGGGGGGATTTATTGGGGATCTACCCCGCACTCTTTGGCGACAAGCTGTGTGCCCTAGAATGGACGTTTTCTGGATGGAATGGATGTTTTTGCTACTGTAGCATAACTGTCTGGAAGATCAGACCTCTTTACCAGTTGTTTTTGCCTCAGAAAAGGAGATATTTTGAGTGAACTTTATTCTGTTTATCTCCATTTGCTCTTTCCAAATAGGACACTGTTTTGAAAATGAGGAATGGTCGCCTGAGCAGTTGGTGCATTTTTTTTACGTTACTGTCACAATCTTCTGTTGTGTGTGTATTTTCACTGCAGTGAGCACACACAACAGACAATGTGGAAGTATTGACACTGTGGCCGAACTTTTGGCATTTGAAACACCGAAGGGGATTCGGAATGTACTTTTCCACACTGATATTACAGTATCCAGCTTTAAGTGATGTTGGAGCAGTAGGTGAGGAGAATGAAAATAGATAGGTATTGGTTTGAATAGTTGTGTTGTTTTTACGGGTTGTGAAACATTTGACATATAATACACCCTGGTCTTTCATTTTGGAGGCGATATCAAGTTCAGACATGTCTGCCAGCAAGCGATCTCGATCACGTACGATTCCCTTACTCGTGTTCAGTGTTTTGTGGGCCGTGACAGTAACCGGAGTGCCAACGAAAGTATCGGTGTTCAAAAGGTTCGTTGACTGTTGCCTTTTGGCGCACTCAATCAACAGAGCACCAGAACGTAATTTTCTAATATTCTTTACATCACCGGCAATGCCTTGGATACCCTTAGACACCGCAAAAGGGTTTAACTTTAAAGGTGCATTATCTTTGGTCTCAATGACAATAAAACGTGGCCAGTAGTCAATGTGTTTAGACGGTCTGAGGTCATCAACAGGGTCATTTTCAAGAGGATGTTTGCTCTTTTTAGTGGGGGTTTCGTAAGCCATGGTAAGTTATTTAGGGTTCATCATCCGAGCTCCCCACCCACCACGGAGTATCACAAGGACAATGCTAAAGCAAGCCGGCCTCCAGCCTGCAGCACCAACGATACCCGGATGATATACTCCAGCAGAAGAATTATGTATAATTGATCCACCAGATTGGCCCATGAGCCATCGCCTTCGGGGCATAAGACTCTAGGCAAAGTTCTAAACGTCATAATTCAAATCAAACATGTTTATAAAAATATAACCAAGACCAAAATTACATCAATTTCAAATTATACTTGTGCAATGATAAATATATATAGATTCCATGCACAGGGCTTGGCATGACAAGCCGATTGGTTGAACCGGGCCCATTCAACCTCCCGCCTAGGTGAAGTAAGGGTTGAAGGGGTGTGTTGAGCAAAAGGAACGCAGTCACAGGTCCCCAGTGCCCTCAACCCCCAGACTCCCGTCCTCCACCGACACAGGGCCGCAACCCACGGCAAACGGGTTAGTGGACCAAATATCCCCCCGGGTCCACTACGGGGGTGTCGGCGAGCTCTTCACTCCTTCCGCTGACACAGTGTGCCCAAGATAGGACACCTGTCTCTCAAAGAAATGATACTTGGAGGGTTTCAACTTCAGGCCGACCTCTCAAAATCTGTCAAATACTGTTCTCAGTCTTGACAGCATCTGTTCGAAGTCATTGCCAAAAACAATAACATCATCCAAATATACCAACACAAACTCCCAGTGCAAACTTTTCAGCACTTGTTCCATTAAGCAGGAGAAGGTAGATGGGGTGTTGCAAAGTCCAAGTGGCATTACCCGCAACTGAAACAGACCACTCCTCGTACAACATGCAGATTTTGCTTTGCCTCCTCGTCTAGCTCTACGTGCCAAAATCCGCTAGCAATGTCCATAGTTGCATAAAACTGAAAACCATGCAGCACATCATCTATTCTCGGAATCGGATGGGCATGTTTAATGGTTCGATCATTCAAACGGCGATAATCACAGCAGAACCTCAATTCGTCTGAGCCCTTCCTTGCCAACACAATTGGTGAAGCTCAGGGACTAGATGATGGCTCAATAACTTGTTGCTCCAACATGTCTTCAATCATAGAATCTGCAGCTTCTTGCTGTACTAAAGGCAAGCGGTGATAATGCTGTATTGGTGAGGCATTCCCTCTGTTGATTCTGTGTCATGCTGTATTTGTCTTTCCAAGTTCCTTGGAGTCAGCTGCAAACGCATCTCTGTACTGCTTGAGAAGAACTGCCACGTCCTTGCCCTGTGATTCTGTCAGTTCAGTACAACTTCTCCTCTACAAGTCTCTCAAAGAATCAGGAATCCTTGCATCACTCTCCGAACTGTGCTCAGAATTGAGAGTCTTTGCTTGTGACTTATCTAAAATCCTAATTATGCCTGTTCTAAATCCCCCTTTCATCACAACAGGACCTGGATGAGGAGTGAAAACTCTGATTGGTACAATCTGGTTCTTTATGTCAAGAATCGCCCTTGCGATCATTAACCCTTTGTTCAGTAATCCTAACTGCAAGTCAGGTTCAATTAGCCCTTCTCCAGCAGTTGTGTGTTCAGCCCGTGGTTTTACTGCACACAGTATGAACGCTTCCCCACAACTGGGAATGGTAACCTCTTGTTGTGTTGATAGTCTCCAACACAACTTCTCGCTACTCTGGGAGATGGGGCCCCTCTCCATCCCCAGACGTAGTTCTTGACGTTCCAAGTCTAGCTTTGCTTGGCAACGTCCAAGGAAGTCTAGTCCCAATATAGCTGATCCTCTGATGTCTTGATCAACTTGTTTTCTGACAGTCTTGACCTGAATCGTCACTCTGGTCCTGCCATACAACTTGAGACTACTTCCATTTGCCTGCTTCATTTCGTCGGAAGTTGGCAATAACTTGGGACACCTCTGACCCTCTGTAAGTGTAAGATACTGTTCATGAGACATCACATTCTCTGTAGAACCAGTATCCAACAACAGTTCGACAGGTTTCCCTTCAATGTTAACAGCTATATACAAACCATTCCCTGGCTTCTTGAGAGGAATTACCTGCATTTGGTCAAGGGAATAGGCTGGATTTGAGTGTTGATTCAAGGAATGGCGGCTGGTCTTTTGATCTCTTCTCTCTCTGTGGGTCTTTTGTTTATAAGATGTCTGCTCACGACCCTTTGAACAGACAAATTCTAGTTTTCCTGGTGATTTCACTTGTTCAGACTGGGTTGAGGACATTTGGGTGGATACCGACAATGTCAGTAACAATGTGATGAATCACCACAGTTGTAGCATACCTTCCTTGATCCTGACTGTGCAACTCTGTCCGCTGACACTGGCAGAGATTCAAGCTTCTTTTTACACTTGTTTATTGTCTCCATGAGCCTTGACAGTTGTTCAACTTGATCATTTTGTCGTTATGGTTTCGCTGCTAAAATGCTGCTTGAATGGCCTCTTCCAATGTACGGGGAAGAGACTGGACAACACTTAATCGTACTTGACGATCACGAATTGCCTCAGTGAAATGACTGTGTGCCAACCGATCTTTACAATCTTGGGTTGCATCAGGATATGCAAGGTTAGTTAGGCGTTGTATGGCTTGCCCAAGATCCTGTATCGACTCACCCTTTTTCTGTTGTCGGTTGCGAATTTCAATCATGTAGAGCTCGACTTTATCATTTCCGCCGAAGTGACGTCCCAGTAGTCTTGTGATATCTGGGTATGTCATGGGGCCATGCTATTCTCCATAAATCTGAAGAGCTTTTCCCCATATACTAGCTGCAAGATAGTTTGCCTTTTGACTCTCATTCCAACCATTCACAATGGTACATAATCCAAAATGAGCCATATAATTCTGCCAAGGCATGCTCCCATCAAACGTCTATGGTGTCAGCAAAATTCTTCTTCTGTATGGATAACCTTGTTCAGAGGAAAGGGGGTGCTGCTGTCCAACAAATGAGTGTTGTTGAACCTCAGCGGGAAATCTAGATCTTGGTGTATCGACAATGCAATCCTGCATAGGAGCATTACTCCATACTGGAATCCTAGGTTGTCTCTCGCGTGTGGCATAATCTTGAGTTCGTGGCTTGACTGTTGGCATATCATTGTATCGAATAAGAGGCACTTGGACTCTAGTGACACTGGGGAAATCCTCACCTGCCTTTTCTGTGTTTTCCTCGCTGGATGGTCTGTGCTGTTCCTGCTCATCATCTGAAGTGATCTTGTCTGCAACCATGTTAGGTGGCCTCACTTCAAGAGAATTCCTAGCATGTGAAAAAGGAGATTCCATACTGTAAACGCCTTGCTGATCCTGGTGAGAAGTAGACAAGGCAGAATTATATTCTGCAGGTACAAATTCTTGTTGACTGTGGGGGAACTGTGTCTTGGGTGAAAGGTAATCAGCCCACTATTTTCTGTGTCTTCCTGCACCCTTGATATGGTGACTAGGTCAGATTCCACTAATGACATGGTTATAAGAGAAATAATAACAAATGATAGCTATTGTGTGAGAGAGAGAGAGAAAAAGATAAACAACTGCACTCTGACCTCAAGTCAAGTTTACTTGATTACTGTAAAAGTTGAATAGCTAGGGCTGTAAACACTCTAACTGGTCATAATGTCTATAAGAACACTTGGCTCTCAGGTTGAAGTCGTACTTGAACACAGATGTACTTGATCAGGGTAAATCTGGAACAATGACAATGATAATGGCTTTAATAAATAGCACAAATCTCTGAACAATTTGCCTGAACTGGATCCCAAAATGTAAACATCACCAGTTTGCCTGTTTTCTGCATCTTTTAAGCTTGAATAATCTTTGTCTCTGAAATGCAAAGTAATTAGAACACAACTCTAAGACTTCACCTAGGTCCTCATCAAAGAGTTCTGTCAAGACGGCTTGCAGTTAATAACTACCCTTGACTTGTGCAGATAAACTCAAGAGCCTTTATTATAGATCCTTGGGTCGCCACCACAGTTATCTCTAAAGGTAATGAATCCTGAGCTGCAACGGTCGTTCTTCAGGATTCTGAATTTAGAAGGACTGGTGAAGGCTAGGGCTCCAAGTCACTGTCACAGCAAACTGAAAATTCACATTGCTACCTTAAATATTTCTATAAAATTTACAAATGCACCTTCCTACCACATCGCCAGTCTAAAACACACAAAATATCCAAAAATCCAAATAATCCCACCGCTGCCACCACATGTAACGGAACGGCCAAGGACTAGTCAAAATACTAGTAGACAAACTACACAAATATAATGGATGCTGCCACCAGTCACAAGATGTGAGAAAATAAATACCGTAGTTCGGAGACGAAGTTAGGTGAAAATATATCACAAGGACCTAACATACAAAGAATGAAGAAACTGGCGATATGCAGAAGGATCACACAACAAGTAGATAAAGTTCCAATAACGATTTTATTTAATGAGCACTAAACTGAAAATACATGATCTCGAAACTGTCACCTGGACTGTCATCAGGACTGGATATCTTGCTTGTCAACCCGTATCTTCCTGGTTGTAGAAGTTTTGCATTGCTGTATGATAGTCTTGACTGAGACTCATGGCTGTTAAATGAATTAAACTGTACAATAAACTTTGAAACTTGAAAGTGAATGAACTTGCAGCAACCGGAACTGGATCCAGATAATGTAAACAACGTATTCCGGAAGTCACGTGATCCGGAATGAATGACAAGGAGGCCACACCTCCAACAGCTGTCAAAATGTGATACGAGTATGAATTAGGCTAAATCTCACTTATAACTTACATTGAAAAACGTATGTCTCGGCTGTAGACGATTCCAATAATCCCTTGTGTAAGAAACCCTCAGAAGAGACTGTAACTTGATAAGGTCAACATAGCATGTCGGAATGACCTTGGAGCCATCCATCGCGAAGACAATCAGCGACTGTCAAACATTACATTAAAACTGTAATATTTCCTACTGGCGATAAATCATACTTGACTTGCAATGGACAACTGTGACTGTGAGTGTATCTGTATCTGTACACTTGATTCCCATAAGCCAAGGATAATCCGTCGGAATGAATCCATCGGAATGAATCTGCTGGAATGAATCCAGATCTCAACATGGCTGAAAATAAAACCATAATAATCACCTAACTACAACTAGATACTTAGAGAGCAGACCAAGTGTTAACAATATCCTTGTTAATTAAAAGTTATACAATAAAGATGGCCCATAATGCGAAAATGAGAATTAAGTTGTGACGTAACCCTGGAACTCTACCTTGCTTGAGAAGTCAAATTTGCCGCCCCGACTTTAACTCTATTTAGCTCTATTTATAGGTGACATAAAGTCACATGACACGCAAACGTGACGTCAGGGAATTCAAGATGGCGACTGTAAACATGACTGACGTTACTTGTGCCGTAATTTACTGTTATACCTGATACTGTAGCTTCGAAGCTGACTGCACAAAAGGTAGGTAATCTTAATTAAAGGTAGCATAAGGCTGGTATCTTTGCTGGAATCGCTGTGATGGCTGAGAAATCGATTATCTCGGTACTTGAAGTCAAGAATAGACATGAATTTTTGTTTCACCGCCCCCACCCTAGCCTTAATCCTCCTGGTAAGGCAAAAATACAAATGTACAAAAATATAAGTCTAGAAAATTATTCAAGTTCCAGATAATGTATTAACACTAATAGTAAGTTTCCTCCCGATGTATGCTCAGCAGCCGCCCATCTCGGAGGAAGGTCTTGGTGAGGACTATGGTTTTAAATGGCCCATGGTATACCTCTTCATTACTTATATCCCCCACCTCTTGCAGTATTATAGCCTTTCCTCTAGGTTGGGGTGGCTTTGCTTCCTCATCGCTGGAGGAGGAGGAGGATGAACACATGGCTGTGGGTATGTATGTCCCCTTCTCCATCCTTCTAGGAGGATGTCTTCTACATCTTCCCAGTCACTGTCATGCTGTGGCTCCTGCAAGGCTGCCGCTCCGACTGCTGTGCCTGGGGAGGGAGCTAAAGATGGAGATTTGCTAGCAGTATGTACAGCGACTGGAACTTGGGCAGGAACTTGTGCTTGCGTCTCAGCTGGAGCTTGGGCCTGACTGGTGGGTACCAGCTGGTAGATATACCCTGGTGGTATAACCATAGGAGCCTTTACTGGGGAACTCGACCTGTGACGATGACGCAGCCTTTATTGATTCAGCATGTCTTCCTTTCTACTGTAATCCCTGTTACAGTCCGTTGAACTATATCGTTCTCTCTTCCTGTGCTTCTCTCTAACATGTCGAGAAGAGCTAAAAATCTGTTGACACTGGTGACACGTATAGGGACGAGGCATCTGAAAGGATACTAATCACATAACTACCCCTAGCTAATTATACCAAACACTGTATACTCTGTTAAGCTTTGGACATACTTGGTCTGCTCTCGTATATCTTTATACTTTCAGGTGCGGAAATGGTGGTCATCTCTACAGTAACTGCAGAGTCAAGATATGGTTTGAGCAAGTCAAAATGAACAACGCGAAGTTTGCCTCTGGACCCTAACTATATTCTGTAAAAACATCAGAGATTTTTCCAACAATGGGAAATGGCCCAGACCACTTCATCTGTAACTTGGGAGAAAGTCCTTTGGAGCGTCTGTTACAGAGGCACCACACTTTGTCCCCTTCTGTAAAGGATTTGCTGTCATAATTCTTCTTTTGTCTGTGCCCAGCATCTTTCAAGTTGATCCTAGCCTGATCCCATACGTCTGAAAGGTATTCTTTCACTCTCATGGGACAGTCTTCAACTTTGTCCACAGACGGATTCTGTATCATCACATCAACATGCATAGACAACTCTCTCCCGAACATCTTGTTTGGGGTCTGTTTTGTAGATTCCTGGGTGGCGCTGCGGTAAGCCATTAGTGCAAATGGTAGTTTCTAGTCCCAGGGGACTAGTCTGGGGATCCAGATACTTGGCTAAGATATCAACCACTGTCTTGTTTAATCTTTCGACCATGCCATCAGACTTTGGGGTGGTTCTTCTCTTGTGGATGTCAAATATCCGGCAAATCTCAGAAAAGAGCTCTGATTCAAAATTTCGCCCTTGATCTGTATGGATTTCCTGTGGTACTCCAAATCTGCAAATAAATTGTTCAACTAATGCACGAGCAATTGTCTTTGCCTCTTGGTTAGGAAGTGCATAGGCTTCCACCCATTTTGTGTAGTAGTCACCAACCACACATATGACTCTATTTCCACTTTTTGTTACAGGAAATGGTCCTAAGATGTCTATTGCCAATCTCTCCACAGCTGTAAAGGTGCTTTAGATTTTCTAGTAGGCTTGCGTTGAGCTGTACAAGTTTTACAGGTAGAGCAAAGAGACCTTACCTGATCAGACATGCCATGCCAGTAAAATCTCTTTCTAACCTTGCACAGTTTTCATATAGGCAAACTGTCCACCTGCCTTTCCCGAATGAGCCACATACAAGATCTGTTTCTGTAAGGAGCATGGAACTACTGTCAATAGGGACTTCTGATTACCAAATGAATCTGCCCACTTGCGGCAAAGTACCCCTTGAACAATCTCCAAAGAATCCCATAGAGTGAGTGAGTGAGTTAATGTTTTACGTCACATCGGCATTATCTCAGCCATATCGTGACGAGAACATTTACATGAAATATATGCATTTGGTAAAATCTGTCAACGAAGGACAGTAAAACAACTAGAATATCACAATTTCAATTAAAACTAGCATGGAAAGTTAAAACTAATAGCACTATTTAGACAATACAATATGAAAAACAGACTATAGATCGCCAACAACAGAAGGTAGATCACCACACTAGGGACCATGGGGACTTACAGTGCCTTTGCTTCCTACATGGACCCTAGTTGGATTTACACCATCCCTTCTGCTGCTGGCGATTGTACGAAAATTTAGCCCAAATTAAAAAGAACATGAATACTACGATTAAAAACCTGGTAGACTTAAATTTACTGTGAATGTGGACTTACGTACCCTCTCAGGAGGACAATAATTTTACAATACTTCAACCCCCTTTGAGGGTACAGCCATCAACAATTCAAGTTGCTAATCTAAACTACCAATAATTAAAATGCAACTATCTACAGAACATAATAATCAGAATTCATTCATGAAATCAATTTCATTTAAAAATCCAATGATTAAATGAGCACTAACTGTGTTAAAAAGAGCTGACATTGTTTTAACATTAAAATATTTATCCCTTGTGATGGAGAGTTCAACACAGTCAAGCAGGATATGCTTCACCGTGGTTCTCTCATCACAAGGGATGCAAAATGGAGGATCCTCACCTTTAAGCAGATATTTATGGGTATATCTTGTGTGGCCAATACGACATCGTCTCAAAATAACCTCTTCAAATCTGGACCGACGACCCAAGTAGGTGTAACCAATATACGGTTTTATTTCATGTAATTTATTTATACCTACTTGGGTGTCCCACTTCTTCTGCATCAGGTCACGGATATAAGATCTAATGCAAGCTTTGTAATCTGAATATGGAATAAGAAGAGGCATCACAGATTTGTTGAGTGCTGCTTTAGCAGCAAGGTCAGCCAGTGTGTTACCAGAAATGCCTACGTGGCTGGGTAACCAACAGATGACGATGTGGTACTGGCCAGTAGCAAGATCATTATATAATTCAATAATTTCAATTAAAAGTGGATGTTTACAAGAAAGATTTTTAATCGCCTGAAGGCAAGAGAGAGAGTCGGAATAGATTATATATTGTATATGTTCATGGCGTCTTTGAATATATTTAAGAGCTGTTAATATGGCGTTAGCCTCAGCGGTAAAAATAGAACTGTTGTCTGGTAATCTAGAAGATATTGTTCTGGATCCAATGACAGTGGCACAAGCTACTGCGCCACCGTCCTTGGACCCATCTGTAAATAAGGATTTATAACTGCTATATTTATGTTTCAATTGATTATATTCTTGTTTATACCGTAATTCATTAGTTTCTGATTTTTTAAATGTGGTCAATGTTAGGTCCACTTGGGGCCTAACCAACTGCTAAGGAGAAGAAGAAAGAAGACGGGAAGGAGCTATATTTTCCAGCTCAATGCCGGCAGCAGCAAGGAATGGTTTAATTCTTAAACCAAGAGGCGGTACAAGAGAAGATTTCATATTGTATAAGTCCTCACACAGAGGACTGAAAACACAGTTATATGCAGGGTTTGACTCACTGGAATATAATTTTGTTATATACTGTAAAGCTAATTTGATACGTCGCTGCTCAAGAGATGGCTCATCGGCCTCAACGTACAGGCTGTCAACAGGTGAAGTTCGAAAGGACTTAGACCTTGATGGTGAACAGAATCTAAAAGTTTCAGGTTGCTTTTACAGGCTCCACCATATACAATCGAGCCATAATCAAGTTTTGACCGGATCAGTGATCGATAAAGTTGCACGAGGGTAGCTTGGTCCCCTCCCCATTTAGAATTTGAAACGACTTTCAACAAGTCAAGTGCCTGTATGCATTTAGTTTTGAGGGATTTGATATGTGGTAGAAACGTTAAATGTGAGTCAAAAATTAATCCCTAGAACTTGGCCTCCCTTACAACTTTGATGGGAGTGCCATCTAGAGATAGTTCTGGGTCCTTATGTGGCTTATATGTTCTGCAAAAATGTATACAATTAGTTTTGGACTTCGAAAATTTGAAGCCGTTTTCAAGACACCATTTATTTATTTTGTTTAAACACAACTGCAGTTGCCGTTCAATAGTATGCATATTTTTACCTCGGCAAGAAATATTAAAATCATCCACAAATAACGATCCATCAATTGAATCGTTTAAAACTTTTGATAAACTGTTGATCTTCACACTAAACAATGTTACTGACAAAATACTGCCCTGTGGGACCCCCTGATCCTGACTGTAATGATCAGACAGGGTAGAACCCACACGGACCTGGAATTGTCTGTCATTTAAAAAGTTGGCAATAAATTGAGGCAAACGACCTCGCAAACCAAAGTCATGTAAATCCCTCAAAATACCATGTTTTCAGGTTGTGTCATATGCTTTCTCAACATCAAAAAAGATAGACACAGCATGTTGTTTATTAATTAGTGCGTTTTTAACAAATGATTCCAGTCCCACTAAGTGATCGACAGTGCTTCTGTTTTTCCCGGAAACCACACTGTATATCTGTGATAAGATTATTTGTTTCCAAGTACCAAACAAGTCGATTATTTATCATGCGTTCCATGGTCTTGCAAACACAGCTAGTTAGTGAAATAGGTCGATAATTGGACGGATCCGTATGATCACGTCCAGGTTTAGGTATTGGTACTACTATGGCGTCACGCCATGACGGAGGAAAGTTACCCGATGTCCAAATATCATAAAAAATATTGAGAGTTTCTAGGCAGGATTCCGGTAAGTGCTTCAGGAGTTGATAATGTATGTTATCAGCACCAGTAGCAGTGTCATGAGCTTGATCAAGTGCAGTATGGAGTTCATGAATAGGAAACGTTTCATTATAATCTTCCCCATTATCAGAATTGAAATTAATAGTTTTCTTTTCTTCTTGTTTTTGATATTGCTGGAACTTTGGTACATAATATGAAGAGGAAGAGTGTTTAGCAAGGGTTTCACCTAGTATATTAGCAATATCTGATTTATCAGTAAGCCATTGATCTCCATGTTTAAGATGATGGACAGTAGATTTAGTACCTTTACCTTTGATTTTCTGGACCATGTTCCATACCTTGGACATGGGTGTCCGAGAATTTATTTTGGACACATAATTTTGCCAAGATTGCCGTTTGTTTTGTTTAAAAGTACGCAGTGCTTTAGCATTGTTTGCACTCATTGTTGAACCATGGTTTGCGTATGTGTGAAACTGCAGAGGAATTTGGTATACACTCATCAGCTATGGAATTCAGTTCATCAGAAAAAGATTTAATAGCATCAGGAACGTCAATAAACCGTTCGGGTTTAAGTTTTTCAGCACACAGTGCTTCATATAAAGCCCAGTTAGCCTTTTTAAAATTCCGTCTTGATGATGGAGGAACATCAGATGGAGTTACAGCTTTTAATATGGTAGGAAACTGGTCACTTCCACAGAGGTCATCGTGGACTGACCATTCGAATTCATTTAATAGTTCGGAATTTGTCAATGACAAGTCGAGAGCAGAATAAGTCCCTGTACCAGGGTGTAAATATGTGTTGGAACCATCATTATAAATACATAAGTCATTGTCAGAACAAAAGTCCTCCAACAATTTGCCTCTAGTGCTTGTATTTACACTACCCCAGAGTGGGTTGTACCCATTTAAATCTCCCATTATAATACAGGGCTTCGGAGTTGGTCATACAGGGCTTGAAGATCAGTTTTGGCAAATGTCGAAGACGGGGAAATATAGAGTGAGCATAGCGTAAACGGTACATGTAAAGTAATTCTCACTGCAACAGCCTGCATATTAGTATTTAGTTTGAATAACGCTTTTTCTGACTAGAACGGATGAACCGCCAGTCGCTCTATCACCGGGAGGTGAAAAACAATAATATGCATTAAAATGACGAAGGTCAAATGTATCTGATTGTTTTAATTATGTCTCTTGGAGACATATCGCTGAAGGTGTAAAATCCTGGACTAATAGCAATAATTCAGGTAAATTAGTCTTCAATCCTCTACAGTTCCACTGTAGAATAGTACTGGAAAAAACTATCTTTTGGGGGGATTTATTGGGGATCTACCCCGCACTCTTTGGCGACAAGCTGTGTGCCCTAGAATGGACGTTTTCTGGATGGAATGGATGTTTTTGCTACTGTAGCATAACTGTCTGGAAGATCAGACCTCTTTACCAGTTGTTTTTGCCTCAGAAAAGGAGATATTTTGAGTGAACTTTATTCTGTTTATCTCCATTTGCTCTTTCCAAATAGGACACTGTTTTGAAAATGAGGAATGGTCGCCTGAGCAGTTGGTGCATTTTTTTTACGTTACTGTCACAATCTTCTGTTGTGTGTGTATTTTCACTGCAGTGAGCACACACAACAGACAATGTGGAAGTATTGACACTGTGGCCGAACTTTTGGCATTTGAAACACCGAAGGGGATTCGGAATGTACTTTTCCACACTGATATTACAGTATCCAGCTTTAAGTGATGTTGGAGCAGTAGGTGAGGAGAATGAAAATAGATAGGTATTGGTTTGAATAGTTGTGTTGTTTTTACGGGTTGTGAAACGTTTGACATATAATACACCCTGGTCTTTCATTTTGGAGGCGATATCAAGTTCAGACATGTCTGCCAGCAAGCGATCTCGATCACGTACGATTCCCTTACTCGTGTTCAGTGTTTTGTGGGCCGTGACAGTAACCGGAGTGCCAACGAAAGTATCGGTGTTCAAAAGGTTCGTTGACTGTTGCCTTTTGGCGCACTCAATCAACAGAGCACCAGAACGTAATTTTCTAATATTCTTTACATCACCGGCAATGCCTTGGATACCCTTAGACACCGCAAAAGGGTTTAACTTTAAAGGTGCATTATCTTTGGTCTCAATGACAATAAAACGTGGCCAGTAGTCAATGTGTTTAGACGGTCTGAGGTCATCAACAGGGTCATTTTCAAGAGGATGTTTGCTCTTTTTAGTGGGGGTTTCGTAAGCCATGGTAAGTTATTTAGGGTTCATCATCCGAGCTCCCCACCCACCACGGAGTATCACAAGGACAATGCTAAAGCAAGCCGGCCTCCAGCCTGCAGCACCAAGGATACCCGGATGATATACTCCAGCAGAAGAATTATGTATAATTGATCCACCAGATTGGCCCATGAGCCATCGCCTTCGGGGCATAAGACTCTAGGCAAAGTTCTAAACGTCATAATTCAAATCAAACATGTTTATAAAAATATAACCAAGACCAAAATTACATCAATTTCAAATTATACTTGTGCAATGATAAATATATATAGATTCCATGCACAGGGCTTGGCATGACAAGCCGATTGGTTGAACCGGGCCCATTCAACCTCCCGCCTAGGTGAAGTAAGGGTTGAAGGGGTGTGTTGAGCAAAAGGAACGCAGTCACAGGTCCCCAGTGCCCTCAACCCCCAGACTCCCGTCCTCCACCGACACAGGGCCGCAACCCACGGCAAACGGGTTAGTGGACCAAATATCCCCCCGGGTCCACTACGGGGGTGTCGGCGAGCTCTTGGCGTTACCCAGCACCCACCACGAGGAGGTGGCTCGCCACGGGTGCCAATCCCATAGACCCCAGTAGACTTTGGTTGTAGCTGACTCAATGGACAAATCTTCCCACTTAGGTTTGGCACCATGGGACTCTACCAGGATGAAAATGGGCTTCAAATCTGGGTCAGACATCTGTTCTGTACGGATTTCAGTTAAAGGCCACTGTGGCTCTATAATGAGTTGCGCTAACATTCCTGTTGCTGTGTCTTCCATTCCACACTGTTTGCAGGGCTTCCTTGACATACCGTGAGCATTGCCATGCTTCTTGCGGGGGCGATGCTCAATCTTAAAATCATACTCACTCAAAACTCCCAGCCATCTTGCCAACTGTCCTTCTGGATCCATTAAATTTAGGAGCCAGCGTAAGGAGACATGATCTGTGCGGATCAAAAATTCCCGCCCATAGAGATAATTGCGAAAACACTTGATGAAATTGACAATAGCAAGCAACTCTCGTCTTGTGACACAGTAGTTTCTTTCTTGTTTAGAAAGGGTCTTGCTAGCGTACGCAATAACTTTTTCACTGCCATCTTGGACCTGTGATAATACTGCACACATGGCAAAGTTGCTTGCATCTGTGTCAAAAATATACAGGTCTGTGTGACTTGGATAGGCAAGAATAGGGGCTGAAATCTATTCTTCCTTCAGCTGGCTGAACTCCACATGAAGTTAGAATTCTTTTCTGTCAGGCTATGGAGGGGTCTGGCCATACTGGCAAAATCTTTAATGAAGCGTCTGTAGTATGACGCAAGTCCCAAAAAGCTTCGAACCTCACTCATATTCTTGGGTATGGGCCAATCTCTCACACTCTCTACCTTTTGAGGATCTGTACTCACTCCTTCCGCTGACACAGTGTGCCCAAGATAGGACACCTGTCTCTCAAAGAAATGATACTTGGAGGGTTTCAACTTCAGGCCGACCTGTCAAAATCTGTCAAATACTGTTCTCAGTCTTGACAGCATCTGTTCGAAGTCATTGCCAAAAACAATAACATCATCCAAATATACCAACACAATCTCCCAGTGCAAACTTTTCAGCACTTGTTCCATTAAGCAGGAGAAGGTAGATGGGGTGTTGCAAAGTCCAAGTGGCATTACCCGCAACTGAAACAGACCACTCCTCGTACAACATGCAGATTTTGCTTTGCCTCCTCGTCTAGCTCTACGTGCCAAAATCCGCTAGCAATGTCCATAGTTGCATAAAACTGAAAACCATGCAGCACATCATCTATTCTCGGAATCGGATGGGCATGTTTAATGGTTCGATCATTCAAACGGCGATAATCACAGCAGAACCTCAATTCGTCTGAGCCCTTCCTTGCCAACACAATTGGTGAAGCTCAGGGACTAGATGATGGCTCAATAACTTGTTGCTCCAACATGTCTTCAATCATAGAATCTGCAGCTTCTTGCTGTACTAAAGGCAAGCGGTGATAATGCTGTATTGGTGAGGCATTCCCTCTGTTGATACTGTGTCATGCTGTATTTGTCTTTCCAAGTTCCTTGGAGTCAGCTGCAAACGCATCTCTGTACTGCTTGAGAAGAACTGCCACGTCCTTGCTCTGTGATTCAGTACAACTTCTCCTCTACAAGTCTCTCAAAGAATCAGGAATCCTTGCATCACTCTCCGAACTGTGCTCAGAATTGAGAGTCTTTGCTTGTGACTTATCTAAAATCCTAATTATGCCTGTTCTAAATCCCCCTTTCATCACAACAGGACCTGGATGAGGAGTGAAAACTCTGATTGGTACAATCTGGTTCTTTATGTCAAGAATCGCCCTTGCGATCATTAACCCTTTGTTCAGTAATCCTAACTGCAAGTCAGGTTCAATTAGCCCTTCTCCAGCAGTTGTGTGTTCAGCCCGTGGTTTTACTGCACACAGTATGAACGCTTCCCCACAACTGGGAATGGTAACCTCTTGTTGTGTTGATAGTCTCCAACACAACTTCTCGCTACTCTGGGAGATGGGGCCCCTCTCCATCCCCAGACGTAGTTCTTGACGTTCCAAGTCTAGCTTTGCTTGGCAACGTCCAAGGAAGTCTAGTCCCAATATAGCTGATCCTCTGATGTCTTGATCAACTTGTTTTCTGACAGTCTTGACCTGAATCGTCACTCTGGTCCTGCCATACAACTTGAGACTACTTCCATTTGCCTGCTTCATTTCGTCGGAAGTTGGCAATAACTTGGGACACCTCTGACCCTCTGTAAGTGTAAGATACTGTTCATGAGACATCACATTCTCTGTAGAACCAGTATCCAACAACAGTTCGACAGGTTTCCCTTCAATGTTAACAGCTATATACAAACCATTCCCTGACTTCTTGAGAGGATTACCTGCATTTGGTCAAGGGAACTGGCTGGATTTGAGTGTTGATTCAAGGGATGGCGGCTGGTCTTTTGATCTCTTCTCTCTCTGTGGGTCTTTTGTTTATAAGATGTCTGCTCACGACCCTTTGAACAGACAAATTCTAGTGATTTCACTTGTTCAGACTGGGTTGAGGACATTTGGGTGGATACCGACAATGTCAGTAACAATGTGATGAATCACCACTGTTGTAGCATACCTTCCTTGATCCTGACTGTGCAACTATGTCCGCTGACACTGGCAGAGATTCAAGCTTCTTTTAACACTTGTTTATTGTCTCCATGAGCCTTGACAGTTGTTCAACTTGATCATTTTGTCGTTATGGTTTCGCTGCTAAAATGCTGCTTGAATGGCCTCTTCCAATGTACGGGGAAGAGACTGGACAACACTTAATCGTACTTGACGATCACGAATTGCCTCAGTCAAATGACTGTGTGCCAACCGATCTTTACAATCTTGGGTTGCATCAGGATATCCAAGGTTAGTTAGGCGTTGTATGGCTTGCCCAAGATCCTGTATCGACTCACCCTTTTTCTGTTGTCGGTTGCGCTTTCAATCATGTAGAGCTCGACTTTATCATTTCCGCCGAAGTGACGTCCCAGTAGTCTTGTGATATCTGGGTATGTCATGGGGCCATGCTATTCTCCATAAATCTGAAGAGCTTTTCCCCATATACTAGCTGCAAGATAGTTTGCCTTTTGACTCTCATTCCAACCATTCACAATGGTACATAATCCAAAATGAGCCATATAATTCTGCCAAGGCATGCTCCCATCAAACGTCTATGGTGTCAGCAAAATTCTTCTTCTGTATGGATAACCTTGTTCAGAGGAAAGGGGGTGCTGCTGTCCAACAAATGAGTGTTGTTGAACCTCAGCGGGAAATCTAGATCTTGGTGTATCGACAATGCAATCCTGCATAGGAGCATTACTCCATACTGGAATCCTAGGTTGTCTCTCGCGTGTGGCATAATCTTGAGTTCTTGGCTTGACTGTTGGCATATCATTGTATCGAATAAGAGGCACTTGGACTCTAGTGACACTGGGGAAATCCTCACCTGCCTTTTCTGTGTTTTCCTCGCTGGATGGTCTGTGCTGTTCCTGCTCATCATCTGAAGTGATCTTGTCTGCAACCATGTTAGGTGGCCTCACTTCAAGAGAATTCCTAGCATGTGAAAAAGGAGATTCCATACTGTGAACGCCTTGCTGATCCTAGTGAGAAGCAGACAAGGCAGAATTATATTCTGCAGGTACAAATTCTTGTTGACTGTGGGGGAACTGTGTCTTGGGTGAAAGGTAATCAGCCCACTATTTTCTGTGTCTTCCTGCACCCTTGATATGGTGACTAGGTCAGATTCCACTAATGACATGGTTATAAGAGAAATAATAACAAATGATAGCTATTGTGTGAGAGAGAGAGAGAGAGAAAGATAAACAACTGCACTCTGACCTCAAGTCAAGTTTACTTGATTACTGTAAAAGTTGAATAGCTAGGGCTGTAAACACTCTAACTGGTCATAATGTCTATAAGAACACTTGGCTCTCAGGTTGAAGTCGTACTTGAACACAGATGTACTTGATCAGGGTAAATCTGGAACAATGACAATGATAATGGCTTTAATAAATAGCACAAATCTCTGAACAATTTGCCTGAACTGGATCCCAAAATGTAAACATCACCAGTTTGCCTGTTTTCTGCATCTTTTAAGCTTGAATAATCTTTGTCTCTGAAATGCAAAGTAATTAGAACACAACTCTAAGACTTCACCTAGGTCCTCATCAAAGAGTTCTGTCAAGACGGCTTGCAGTTAATAACTACCCTTGACTTGTGCAGATAAACTCAAGAGCCTTTATTATAGATCCTTGGGTCGCCACCACAGTTATCTCTAAAGGTAATGAATCCTGAACTGCAACGGTCGTTCTTCAGGATTCTGAATTTAGAAGGACTGGTGAAGGCTAGGGCTCCAAGTCACTGTCACAGCAAACTGAAAATTCACAATGCTACCTTAAATATTTCTATAAAATTTACAAATGCACCTTCCTACCACATCGCCAGTCTAAAACACACAAAATATCCAAAAATCCAAATAATCCCACCACTGCCACCACATGTAACGGAACGGCCAAGGACTAGTCAAAATACTAGTAGACAAACTACACAAATATAATGGATGCTGCCACCAGTCACAAGATGTGACAAAATAAATACCGTAGTTCGGAGACGAAGTTAGGTGAAAATATATCACAAGGACCTAACATACAAAGAATGAAGAAACTGGCGATATGCAGAAGGATCACACAACAAGTAGATAAAGTTCCAATAACGATTTTATTTAATGAGCACTAAACTGAAAATACATGATCTCGAAACTGTCACCTGGACTGTCATCAGGACTGGATATCTTGCTTATCAACCCGTATCTTCATGGTTGTAGAAGTTTTGCATTGCTGTATGACAGTCTTGACTGAGACTCATGGCTGTTAAATGAATTAAACTGTACAATAAACTTTGAAACTTGAAAGTGAATGAACTTGCAGCAACCGGAACTGGATCCAGATAATGTAAACAACGTATTCCGGAAGTCACGTGATCCGGAATGAATGACAAGGAAGCCACACCTCCAACAGCTGTCAAAATGTGATACGAGTATGAATTAGGCTAAATCTCACTTATAACTTACATTGAAAAACGTATGTCTCGGCTGTAGACGATTCCAATAATCCCTTGTGTAAGAAACCCTCAGAAGAGACTGTAACTTGATAAGGTCAACATAGCATGTCGGAATGACCTTGGACGCCATCCATCGCGAAGACAATCAGCGACTGTCAAACATTACATTAAAACTGTAATATTTCCTACTGGCGATAAATCATACTTGACCTGCAGTGGACAACTGTGACTGTGAGTGTATCTGTATCTGTAATCTGTACACTTGATTCCCATAAGCCAAGGATAATCCGTTGGAATGAATCTGCCGGAATGAATCCGTTGGAATGAATCCGGATCTCAACAACGTTTTAAATAAAGCCATAATAATCATCTAACTACAACTAGATACTTAGAGAGCAGACCAAGTGTTAACAATATCCTTGTTAATTAAAAGTTATACAATAAAGATGGCCCATAATGCGAAAATGAGAATTAAGTTGTGACGTAACCCAGGAACCCTACCTTGCTTGAGAAGTCAAATTTGCCGCCCCCACTTTAACTCTATTTAGCTCTATTTATAGGTGACATAAGGTCACATGACACGCAAACGTGACGTCAGGGAATTCAAGATGGCGACTGTAAACATGACTGACGTTACTTGTGCCGTAATTTACTGTTATACCTGATACTGTAGCTTCGAAGCTGACTGCACAAAAGGTAGGTCATCTTAATTAAATGCAGCATAAGGCTGGTATCTTGGCTGGAATCACTGTGATGACTGAGAAATTGATTATCTCGGTACTTGATTTCAAGAATAGACATGAATTTGCGTTACAATACTAACTGAAAAAATCTGATATTGCAAACAAGTTGGGTGAAACTTTGGCTAAACATTCGTCCTCCTCAAATTATCATCCAAAATTCCAGACTTATCAAGGGGAGAGAGAAAGAAGAGAAGAACCCACTGAATTTTAAATCTGATAATGGTGAAGATTATAATGAGGTATTTTTATTACATGATCTTCATACTGCGCTATCACAGGCTCACGATACTGCAACAGGACCTGATGATATCCATTACCAACTCTTAAAACACTTGCCTGAATCATGTCTCGAAACGTTACTTGTCATTTTTGACCATATTTCGCCCCTTCATGGCGAAAAGCCACAGTTGTTCCTATTCCAAAGCCTGGGAGGGATCGTACAGATCCATCAAATAACCGACCTATTTCCTTAACTAGCTACGTTTGCAAAACCATGGAGCGAATGCTAAATAATCGCTTAGTTTGGTTTTTGGAAACCAACAATCTGATTACTGATATACAATGTGGTTTTCGTAAAAACCGAAGGACAATTGACCACTTGGTTCGTTGGGAATCATTTGAAAAAAATTCTTTATTAAAAAACAACATGCAGTATCAATCTTTTTCTATCTCGAAAAACCATATGATTCTACTTGGAAGCATGGCATTTTGAAAGATTTACATTCTTTTGGGTTGAGAGGTCGCTTGCCTCATTTTCTATCTAATCGTTTAAATGAGAGACAGTTTCAAGTACGTGTGGGACCAACCCTCTCAGACTATCATCAAGATCAGGTTGTTCCACAGGGCAGTATTTTGTCTGTGACTTTATTTAGTATTAAAATCAATAGTCTTTCTAAGGTTTTAAGTGATTCAGTAGATGGCTCACTATTTGTGGATGATTTTAATGTTTCTTGTAGGGGCAGAAATATGCATACAATAGAGAGGCAACTGCAAATTTGTCTCAATAAAATTGAAAAATGGTCACTTGAAAACGGGTTTAAATTTTCTATAACAAAAACAAATTGCTTGCATTTCTGCAGAAAGTATAAACCGCTTAAAGATCCAGAACTATTTTTAAATGGCACCCCCATCAAAGTAGTAACAGAGGCCAAGTTCGACTCACATCTAACTTTTCTACCCCACATTAAATCCCCTAAAACTAAATACCTGAAGGCACTTGATCTGTTAAAAGTTGTTTCCAATTCAAAGTGGGGAGGAGACCAAACTACCCTACTCCACTTACACAGATGTCTCATGCGTTCGAAACTTGATTACGGCTCCATCGTTTATGGTGGAGCCTGTAAAAGTAACCTCAAACTACTTGATTCTATCCACCATCAAGGTCTAAGACTATGTCTCGGGTCATTTAGAACTTCTCCTATAGGACAGTCTTTACGTCGAGGCCAATGAGCCATCTCTTACTCAACGACGTATAAAACTCTCCTTACAGTATATAACAAAACTATATTCTAATGAGGCCAATCCTGCATTTAACTGTCTTTTTAATCCTCTATACGTGGATCTATACAATAAAAAGTCTTCTCTTGTTCTGCCTCTTGGACTTAGACTGAAACCTTTTCTGTCTGCTTGTGGCATTGAGCTAGCCAATATATCTCCTTCCCGTCTACTTTCGTCTCCACCTTGGCAGTTAGTTAGACCCGAAGTTGACCTAACACTAACGAGGTTTTAAAAAATCAGAAACAAATGAATTACAATATAAACAACAATATAATCAATTAAGAAGTAACTATAATACATAGAAATCTTTATTGACAGATGGCTCCAAGGATGGTGGCGCTGTGGCTTGTGCCACTCTCATTGGATCCAGAACAATATCTTTGAGGTTACCGGATAATAGTTCTATTTTCACAGCGGAAGCAAACGTTATATTAACGGCTCTTAAATACTAGTATATTGAAAGGCATCCTAGACATAAACAGTATATTATCTATTCCGATTCTCTTTCTGGCCTCCAGGCAATTACAAACCTCTCATGTAAACATCCACTCTTAATAGAAATAATTGAATTATATAATAATCTTGCTACTGGCCAATACAACATCGTCTTTTGTTGGTTACCAAGCCATGTAGGCATTTCTGGCAACACAATGGCCGAGCTTGCTGCTAAGGCAGCACTCAAAAAGTTCGTGACTCCACTTATCCCATACTCTGATTATAAAGCTACAATTAGATCGTATATCCGAGATCTGATGCAAAAGAGGTGGGACACACAAGTGGGTGTAAATAAATTACATGCAATAAAACCTTATATTGGTTACACTCACTTGGGTTGTCAGTCTAGATTTTAGGAGGTCATTATGCGGCGATGTCTGTTGTCCATACGAGATATACTCATGAATACCTCTTGAAAGGTGAGGATCCTCCGTTCTGCAGGCACCCATGGCGAGCCACATCCTCGTGGTGGGTGCTGGGTAACGCTAAGAGCTCGCCGACACCCCCTCTGACTTCGGCTAGACGGGTGGTCGAATGGGCCCGGTTCGACCAATCGGCTGGTCATGCCAAGCCCTGTGCATGGAGAAAATATATCATTGCACAAATTTTATTTGGATTTTTACTTTCGGTCTTGGCCTATTTGTTCATTGAACTTTTCAGATTTTAAAATGCATTTTTGAAGTTCTGAACTTTTGCCTTGAGTCTTATGCCCAGAAGGCGGTGGCTCATGGGCCAATTTGGTAGATTAATTTCTAATAATTCTTCTGCTGGAGTATATCATCCGGGTGTCCTTGGTGCTGCAAGCTGGAGGCCCGCCTGCTTTAGCATTGTCTTTGTGATACTCCGTGGTGGGTGGGGAGCTCGGATGATGAACCATATTACACTAACCATGGCTTATGAAACTCCAACAAAAAAAACAAAACGTCCACTTGATATTGACCCTGTTGATACTGACCATAGACCGTCTGCATCGATTGAGTATTGGCCACGTTTCATTGTGATTGAGACTCCTGACAAGACACCTTTGAAGTTGAACCCCTTTGCTGTATCCAAAGGTATTCAAGGCATTGCTGGGGATGTGAAGAACATAAGACGCTTACGTTCGGGTGCCCTGCTAGTCGAGTGCGGGAAAAAGCAGCAAACAACAAATCTTTCTTGGGCATTCCCGTCACAGTTTCTGCACACAAAACCTTGAATACAAGTAAAGGTATCGTGAGAGATAGAGATCGATTGTTTGATGACATGTCGGACCTTGATATAGGATCAAAAATGAAGGATCAAGGTGTACTATATGTCAAACGCTTTTCAACTCGCAGAAACAACGAAACCGTCAAAACAAATACGTATCTGTTTACTTTCTCATGTCCAAATGCTCTGAAATCAGTAAAGGCAGGCTACTGCAACATACAAGTTGATACATACATCCCCAACCCGCTTAGGTGTTTTAAATGCCAGAGATATGGACACGGTGTAAATACTTGCACATTGTCTGTTGTGTGTGCTCACTGTGGTGAGAAGACACACACAACAGAAGATTCTGACAGTGATTATAAACAGTGCACCATTTGCTCAGGAGACCATTCGTCCTATTTGGAAGGAACAAATGGAGATCAATAAAATCAAATTTACTCAAAATATATCTTTTTCCGAGGCCAAAAAACTGGTAAAGAGATCTGATCTTCCAGACAGTTATGCTACAGTAGCAAAAACATCATCGGGTTCTAGCTCTTAAACAACCTCAACCACAGGCTGCCAAACTACCTTGACTTGGGTAAATTGCGATTCTCCACAGCTTTTGTACCCAGCTATATCATCACAGACTGAGGAATCACTTCCTAGTACCTCAAAGTCGTCTTCTGATCACAAATCATCATCTCAGTCACACTCGAAGTCTCAATCGACAGCTGATAGTCAACAAACGGTGAAAAGTAAACCGAAGCCAAAGCCTGATGCTTCAAAACAACAAAGTGGCAGAACTCCTAAAGGGTCACAGAACAAGATTCAATTGTTCAATAAATATGGGTCTCTTGAAGACATGGACGTTTCTGAAAATGTCCATTCTAGGGCACATAGCTTGTCGCCCTCCAAAAGAGTGCGGGGTAGATCCCCAATAAATCCCCCCAAAAGACAGTTTATTCCAATAATATTCTACAGTGGAACTGCAGAGGATTGAGGATTAATCTACATGAATTACAGCTACTAGTCCAAGATTTTACACCTTCAGCGATATGTCTCCAAGAGACATATTTAAAGCAAACAGATACATTTCACCTTCGTCAATTTAATGCATATCATTGTTTTTCCCCTCCGGATGATCAGGCCACTGGCGGATCATCCATTCTAGTCAAACAAAACGTTATTCAAAGCCCTGTTTCACTAAATACTAATATGCAGGCTGTTGCAGTGAGAATTACTTTACATGTAGCGTTTACGCTATGCTCTCTTTATATTTAGCCGTCGACATTTGTCAAAACTGATCTTCAAGCTCTATATGACCAACTCCCGAAGCCCTGTATTATAATGGGAGATTTAAATGGGCACAACCCACTCTGGGGTAGTGTAACTTCAAACACTAAAGGCAAATTGTTGGAGGACTTTTGTTCTGACAATGATTTGTGTATTTATAATGATGGTTCCAACACATATTTACATCCTGGTACAGGGACTTATTCTGCTCTTGGCTTGTCAGTCACAAATCCAGAACTACTAAATGAATTCGAATGGTCAGTCCACGATGACCTGTGTGGAAGTGACCATTTTCCTACTGTATTAAAAGCTGTAACTCCATCTGATGTTCCTCCATCATCAAGGCGAAATTTTAAAAAGGCTAACTGGGCTTTGCATGAAACACGGTGTGCTGAAAAACTTAAACCCGAACTTTTTATTGATGTTCCTGATGCTATTAAATGCTTTTCTGATGAACTGAATTTCATAGCTGATGAGTTTATACCAAATTCCTCTGTAGTTTCACACACAAGAAAACCATGGTTCAACGATGAGTGCAAACAAGCTAGGAAAGCAAGGAAAAAGGCAGAACATTATTTCCGTCGCCATCCTATGGTGCATAATTTAAACAAATTTAAAATTTTAAATGCTAAAGCGCGGCGTACTTTTAAACAGAACAAACGCCAATCTTGGCAAAATTATGTATCTAAAATAAATTCTCGGACACCCATGTCCAAGCTATGGAACATGGTCCACAAAATTAACGGTAAAGGTACTAAATCTACTGTCCATCATCTTAAACATGGAGATCAGTTACTTACGGATAAATCAGATATCGCAAATAAACTGGGTGAAACCCTCGCTAAACATTCTTCCTCTTCTAACTAAAATTCCAGCAGTATCAAAAACAACAAGAAAGCAAACCTATTAATTTCAACTCTTTCTATTCATGAACTCAATACTGCTCTTGATCAAGCTCATGATACTGCTACAGGAGCGGATAACATACATTATCAACTCCCGAAGCACTTACCAGAATCCTGTTTAGAGACGCTCTTATGTATTTTTGATGATATTTGGACTTCAGGTAAATTTCCTTCTTCATGGCGTGATGCTATAGTAGTACCAATACCGAAACCTGGACGTGATCATACGGACCCATCCAATTATCGTCCGATTTCGTTAACTAGCTGTGTTTGCAAGACCATGGAACGCATGATAAATAATCGACTTGTTTGGTACTTAGAAACAAATAATCTCATAACAGATATACAATGTGGTTTCCGTACAAACAGAAGTACTGTCGATCACTTAGTGCGTTTAGAGTCATTTGCTAAAAACGCACTAATTCATTTACAACATGCTGTGTCTATCTTTTTTATCTAGAAAAAGCATATGACACTACTTGGAAATATGGCATTTTAAGAGATTTACATGACTTTGGCTTGCGAGGTCGTTTGCCTGAATTTATTGCCAACTTTTTAAATGACAGACAATTCCAGGTCCGTGTGGGTTCTACCCTGTCTGATCATTACAATCAAGATCAGGGTGTTCCACAAGGCAGTATTTTATCTATCACTCTTTTTAGCATCAAGATCAATAGTTTATCTAAAGTTGTAAATGATTCAATTGATGGATCGTTATTTGTGGATGATTTTAATATTTCTTGTCGTGGTAAAAGTATGCATACCACTGAACGACAATTGCAGTTGTGTTTAAACAAGATTAATAAATGGTGTCTTGCTAACTGCATACATTTTTGTCGTAAATACAAACCCCATAAAGACCCTGAACTATCTCCAGATGGGACGCCCATTAACGTTTTGAAGGAAGCCAAGTTCTTGGGTCTAATCTTTGATTCACATTTAACTTTTTTACCACATATTAAATCACTTAAAACTAAATGCCTGAAAGCTCTTGACTTGTTGAAATTTGTTTCAAATTCAAAACGGGGAGGGGATCAAGCTACCCTTCTCCATCTATATAGATTACTCATTGGTTCTAAACTTGATTATGGCCCCATCGTCTATGGTGGAGCCTGCAAAAGCAATCTTAAACTTCTTGATCCTGTCCATCACCATGGTCTAAGACTTTGTTTTGGGTCCTTCAGAACTTCACCTATTGACAGTCTTTACGTTGAGGCCGATGAACCATCTCTTGCACAACGCCGTATCAAATTATCTTTACAATATATCACAAAAATATACTCTAACGAATCTAACCATGCATATAACTGTGTCTTCAATCCTCTGTACGAGGATTTAAATAGCAAAAAGTCTTCTCTTGTTCCACCTCTTGGGCTCAGAATAAAGCCGTTTATTGCTGCTGCTGGTATTGAGCTGGACAATATAGTTCCCTTCCGTTTTCTTTCCGCTCCCCCTTGGCAGTTGGTTAGACCACAGGTTGACCTAACATTAACTACATTTAAAACCTCCGACAGAAATGAGTCACAATATAAACAAGAATACAATCAATTGAAACATACATATAACAATTACAAATCCTTATTGACAGATGGGTACAAGGACGGTGGCGCAGTTGCTTGTGCTACTGTCATTGGATCCAGAACAATATCTTCTAGATTACCAGACAATAGTTCTATTTTTACAGCAGAAGCGAACGCCATATTAACAGCTCTTAAATATATTCAAAGACACCCGAAACGTAAACAGTATATAATATATTCCGACTTCAGGCTGTTAAAAATATTTGTTGTAAACATCTACTTTTAATAGAAATTATTGAACTGTATAATACTCTTGCTACTGGCCAATACGACATCGTCTTTTGTTGGTTACCCAGTCACGTAGGTATTTCTGGGAATGTAATGGCCGAGCTTGCTGCAAAAGGAGCACTCAACAAATCTGTGATACAACTTCTCATTCCACTCTGATTACAAAGCCATCATTAGATCTTATATCCGTGATCTGATGCAGAAGAAGTGGGACAGTCAAGTGGGTATCAATAAATTACATGAAATAAAACCTTATGTTGGATATACCCACTTGGGTTGTCAGTCCAGATTTGAAGAGGTCATACTACGACGGTGTCGTATTGGCCATACAAGATTTACCCATAACTACCTGTTAAAAGGTGAGGATCCTCCATTTTGTATCCCTTGTGATGAGAGAGTCGCGGTCAATCATATTCTGCTTGACTGTGTTGAATTCTCCATCACAAGGGACAGATATTTCAATGTCAGAACTATCAAGGATCATTTTACCACTGTTGCTTCTCATTTAGTTATTGGTTTTTTTAAAAGAAATTGAATTTTTGGTTGAATTTTGAGTAATATGTTCTGTAAATAGACGTATTTTAAATCATTGGTGGCTTAGATTAGTAATTTGTATTGTTAGTGGCTGTACTCTCAAAGGGGGTTGAAGTATTGTACAATTATTGTCCTCCTGGGAGGGTACGTAAATCCGAAACCATTCGATGTAAATTTAACTTTACCAGGTTTTTAATCGAAGTATTCTTGTCATTTTTAAATTTGGCTAGCATTTCGTACACTCACCAGCAGCTGAAAGGATGGTATAAATCCAGCTAGGGTCCATGCAGGTAGCACAGGTACTGTAAGTCCCCATGGTCCCTAGTATGGTGATCTACCTTCTGTTGTTGGCGATCTATAGCCCGTGTTTTATAATGTATTGTCTTCTTTAATTACAATGTTTTAGTTTTTCATGCTGGTTTTATATTCATGTCTGTGATATTCTAGTGTTTTTACTGTCCTTTGTTGACAGGTTTTTATATTACACATATATTTCATTTCAGTGTTAAGTTCCCGTCACGATATGTCTGAAATATTGCCGATGTAAATATTAACTTACTCACACCCACTCCGTTCTGCATCCCTTGTGATGAAAGCATCACAGTCAAGCATATCTTGCTTGACTGTGTTGAGTACTCCATCACAAGGGATCAGTATTTTAATTCACAAATTATGAAGCATCTTTTTAGCAATATTAGCCCTCATTAAATTATTGCATTATTGAAGGAATTAGATTTGTTAGTTGAACTGTAAATAGATAAATATTTTAAAATTGGAAGATTAAAGGCTGTACCCTCAAAGGGGGTTGAAGTACCGTAAAATAATTGTCCTCCTGATAGGGTACATAAGTCCCACAACATTTGAAGTAAGTTTAAGTTTTCCAGCTTTTTAATCGTAGAATAAGTGTGTTTTTACTCTATGGCTAGATTTGTCTAAATTGCTACCAGCTGAAGGGATGATGTAAATCCAACTAGGGTCCATGCAAGAAGTAAATGTATTGTAAGTCCCCATGGTCCTTACTATGGTGATCTACCTTCAGTTGTTGGCAACCTATAGCTCATTTTTATATTGTACTGTCCTCTATAGATACATTGTTTTAGGTCTATTCACTAGTTTTACATTTCTACTCTGTGATATCCTAGTTAGTTTTACTGTCCTTCGTCGACAGGGTTTTACAATGTATGTACCATTAATTCATTTGTGTTTTCATAATTACTCGTTCTCTTCACGATATGGCTGCAATATTGCCGATGTGACGTTAAATATTAACTCACTCACTCACCACAACGGGGGTGTCGGCGAGCTCTTGGCGTTACCCAGCACCCACCACGAGGAGATGACTCGCCACGGGTGCCTTTTCTGGTATGACAACTTGAAATCAGAGATACTTGACTTGGGTCAAGATGTTGTTGGCATGGACTCACACTCGAAGTACTCTCTACATTCGGATTCTGGTGTGGCTTGTGAGAATTCTTTACTTTTGGTCTCAGAAATGAAACTCACATTAAATGTTTATGATTCTTGCGAAATTACCGAGTGTAGAAGGAGTGTTGTCACGATTCACCAATACCAGTTCAGCGTCATGATAAAATGTAATACTGGGCAAAATACGTAGAAAGGGGACAAATGTGTGACACAGAAAACCCAATTGTTTGCCCCACATTGCTGAGAAGTAATGGTGTATGGTTTCCCACTATATTGTCCTCAGAAAGATGACTTAAAGATGTGTATGCATTTATATATCTTCATTCCTCTTTGTTGACAATGTAATAATAATTCACCACGAATGGCGGTGAAAGAACTTTGCATACTTATAGCCGCACAAACCCGAACTGAACATAACGTGAAAGAAGCGCTCGTAAAAGATGGCAATAAGACCAATAAGGGGAGCTACAGCCACGTCAGAATGTAACACAAAGTACACGTTATAAATCCTCCAAAAGTAACTACGTGACCCTAAGTGGGGCACCACATCCACTAAAGTATTACGAGAGCATAAGCTCTATAGACCCTGAGTTAAAATGTATTCTCTCTAACAACAGAAATATGGCAACAATGTGTTGTTAAATGCCACATGTACTGCTTTCTCTTGGTTTGGTGCCATCCTCCTTTACGCTCTTGCCTCCTAGGCATTATAATGCTGTCGGACTCCAAACTTAAATCTGAAACAAGATGTGATATTTTTGCAGTCAAGATAATTAAAAAGATTACATTAGTAGTTTACATTAGAATTAACACAAAGACACATCAATGTCAAACAAACAGCAAGACACGATGAATTTATTAACTTTGATGTTGAAGTAAAGTAACGTATTTGTTAACGCACTGGCGCTTTTTCATTCATATTACTCACTCAGGATATACTCAGATGATTCCAGGAAAGGTACATGAAAAAATGGGTGCCAAAGGCTGGAGGTAAACAGGTTGAAGTTGAAATGAAAAAGTTGTAAATTCAATACCTGCTCAGTTCGAACAAAAACAATAAAGACGTGGCATTATATTTGTTTATACAGATTACTCACTCATGATATACTTTGGAGATTTCAGGAAAGGTACTACCGACCGTGGGTGGCCGAGGATAGATGTGCACAGGTGGAAGCTGAAAAGAAAAAGTTATAAATTCAATACTTGAAAAACAGTGAACATACCTCTTGCAACGTAAAGCACTTCAGTAAGATGCCACTCTAATGAATCTAACCCTGCATATAACTGTGTATTCAGTCCACTTTATGAGGATTGTCTCTCTCTTCTTCCACCTCTAGGGCACAGAATTAAACACTTTCTTTCTTCGGCCGGTATTGAGCTGAAAAACATAGCACCCTCCCGTCTTCTTTTTTCTCCTCCTTGGCAGTTGGTTAGGCCACAAGTCGACCTAACATTAACTACATTTAAAGTATCAGAAACCAATGAATCGCAATTTAAACAAGAATATAATCACTAAAAAACTAAACATAGCAATTACAAACCCTTATTTACAGATGGTTCCAAGGACGATGGCGCAGTAGCTTGTGACACTGTCACTGGATCTTCTAGAATTCCAGATAACAGCTCCATTTTTTACTGCAAAAGCAAACGCCATACTAACGGCTCTTAAATATATTCAAAGACACCCTAAACATAAACAGTATACAAACTATTCCGACTCTCTTTCTTGCGTACAGGCTATTAAATATTTGTCTTGTAAACATCCATTTTTAATTGAAATTATTGAAATGTATAAATAATGATCTTGCTACTGGCCAATACGACATCGTCTTTTGTTGGTTACCCAGCCACGTACACTTGTCTGGGAATACAATGGCTGATCTTGCTGCCAAGGCACCACTGAACATATCTGTGACTCCACTTCTTATTCAAATTCAGTTTTTAAAGCTATATATCTGTGATCTGATGCAGAAGAAGTGGGACACTCAAATAGGTATCAATAAATTACATGAAAGAAAACCCAATATTGGTTACACCTATTTGGGTTGTCAATCCAGATTTGAGGAGGTCAGTCATTATGCGACGATGTCGTATTGGCCATACGCGGTATACACATGAGGACCTGTTACATGGGGAGGATCCTCCGTTTTGTATGCCTTGTGATGAAAGAATTACAGTCAAGCATGTCTTGCTTGACTGTGTTGAATATTCCATCACAAGGGATAACTATTTTAAATCACGAACTATGAAGGATCTTTTTAGAAATGTTAGTTATCATTTAATCATTGCGTTTTTGAAAGAATTAGATATGTTTCAGGACTTGTAAATAGATACATATTTTGTGATTTGAAGTTGAATTAGCAGATAACATTGTTAGTGGCTGTATCCTCGAAGGATGTTGAAGTACCGTAAAATTACTGTCCTCCTGATAGGGTACGTAAGTCCCAAAACATTTGGAATCAGATTTAATCTTCCACTTTTTAGGCTGTAGAATATGTGTCATTGTAATTTCTGGCTAATCTTGCATACAGTCGCCAGCAGCTGAGGGGATGGTGTAAATCCAGATAGGGACCATGCAGATACCGGAGGTACTGTAAGTCCCCATGGCCCCTAGTATGGTGACCTTCCCTTTGTTTTTGGCGATCTATGGCCTGTTTTTATATTGTACTGCCTGAATAGTGATACTATTAGTTTTTGAGTTTCCATGCTAGTTTTAATACCAACTGTCATAGTCTAGTGGTTTTCCTGTCCTACGTCTACAGGTTCTTCATAATATGCACATATATTCCTTTTTGTCAAGTATGTTATCGTCACGATATGGCTGCAATATTGCCGATGTGACGTTGAATATTAACTCACGCACTCACCTGTGTGGTGTTCCCCTGTCCCAGCGCCCAACCAACTTGGCTGGAAGACCAGTAGGTCTCCCTTACTTACACACACACACACACACACACACACACTCACACACACACACACACACACACACACACACACACACACACACACACACACACACACACACACACACACACACACACACACACACTCCACATGCCCCCGACATGGGTAGCTAGACGAGCTTAAAAACTCCAAGTAGAGAAAGTTTAACACGAAACCTAACCTATCCCTCTCCGCCAATAGACTGGAGATATTAAAATACCGCCTGTGGTGGTAACAGGAAAGGCTAAATTGTTTTGTATTGGGCGTTAGGCCATCCGGTCTTCCAAGCGTGGGAAAACCGAGACTTGGGCAGCGATGGTGCCAGTTGCGAAAAAAGTTAATTCTGTTCAGACTCGTAAATCTATCCAGTCTTGACACGAAATCACCATTCATTGCGTTTTTCATAATTTATATTATTTCTTGATTTAAATATCAAGTGTCACAGGGAGAATCGATTCTTTTAACAAAAACTCAACTAAGACAAAAGAAAACAGTATCATCGTGATCACCAATATATTTTTTGTTTAGCCGAATGAGTCGTTGAAACATCGATCGTCTCTGAACCGATAATCGCTGAAAATGTTTAGGAAACTAAACGAAGGTCACCAGTGTGTTTATGTCACACGTATGTCCCATTACATCGCAACTATAATTCAAAACCATCTTCCTTACATGAATCTTTGAACTCCTCATGCAGTTCAAAATAATAAGAACACGTCACAATTTAATTCTGGACTCACAAAAGTCCAGAAACTCTCAGCACTGTGGCCACTCTCGCACAAGGGATTTCGCAAAATTAAACAGGCAGCTTTTATGTATATGTGCTAAGGATGAAAAAATGAAAAAAAATTTTTTCGAAAACTCAAAATTTAAACTCGCTCGCCCATGGGCACGCCCATGGGCGAACAGTGGCCAAGGGGTAGGCCCATGGGCAGGCCCATGGGCAGGCCCATGGGCGAAAGTGTTTCATTTCATCCAGAATAAATGTTTTGGAGGTTGTAAATGAATGAAAAAATGTTGATAAGTATCATGACACAAATTTCAGCTTGTTGTGACTTGACTCTGCTAACTGACAGCGATTTTGAAAAATCTCGCCCATGGGTGAAAAACATATTGGCCCATGGACGAGAATAATTAATTTAATTGAAACTACATGTTTTTTTCCAGGCTTTGCAGCTTTTCAATGAATGTACGTGTATTTATTATTGTCTTGACACGAAATTAAGCATATTTTGACTTAATTTGGTTAATTTAAAGTGATTTTTCAAAACGCCTCGCCCATGGGCGAAAACCATTAGGCCCATGGGTGAGAATATTTACTTGTACTCAAAATACACCTTTTCCCATGTTTTGGAGGTTGTGAATGGATGAAAGTATGTTCATAAGTATCATGTCACAAAATTCAGCTCATTTTGAATTAATTCCGTTAATTTAGAGCTATTTCACAAAATCTCGCCGAAAAACATTTTGGCCCATGGGCGAGAATATTTCCTTTTACCCCGAACACATCTTTTCCAGTATTTGGAGGATGTAAATGAATGAAAGTACATTTATGAGTATCGTGACAGAAATTTCAACTCATTTTGACTTAATTCCTCTAAATGAGAGCAATTTTGAAAACTCTCGCCCATGGGAGAAAGACATTTTGGCCCATGGACGGGAATATTTGCCTTCACTCAAAATACATCTTTTCCTGTGGTTTGGAGGTGTAAATGAATGAGGATATATATGAGTATCATGGCACAAAATCCGACTCATTATGACTTAATTCTGCTAATTGAGACCGATTTTCAAAAATAATTGTCAATTCCACTGACTTTCGCCAAATGTACCTACCTAGTAGTTTTAAGTGTACCTACCCAGTTTAGCATGTTTCGTTTTAATAGTGTGGTCTCCAATTTTAGTCATTCCCGTTTGCCCGTCCCGGCTTTTCTTCGTCCGAGGTTTTATGGGGTATTCTCCTATTTGTCAGACCAGAAATAATCTACAACAGGGGTAGGTCACTCGCTTGTTTTCTTTACCATTTGTACTAATTAGTATGCGCCTCCTCATGCTCCAATGCACACAGTGACCTGATTCGTCTCCATCGCGCGTTTAACAGTACTTCAGCCAGTTTACTGTATCAGTCGAAATCTTACAATGAATGAATGAATGAATGAATGAAGAGCAAGAAGTGTATGTGAATGAATGAAAGAAATAATAAAAGAAAGAAGTACATATGTGAATGAATGAAAGAATAAATGATACACCACGGCCATCCCTTCCAAAACATGCTAAAGAACGCAAAACTATCGTTAGATCACATGTGTTAACATCAGCTTGTTATTGTCTACCTGGTCAGACGTAACAATTGTGAGACAGGTTAAAACAACAAACTATCTGGTTGACTGCACAGCTGCCTGTTGACGTAGTATACCCACATCACCTACTTTTCCTGCGTAACCTTCATCTACATCACCACCTTTAATATATTGAGCAGAGAGCACAGAAGGCCCTATAGCTGTAACCACTGAACCGTGGCGTCCCTCTGCTTCCAAGTTCCCAGGTGGGGGTGTCCTTCCCTACCTCTTCCATTAATCTTAAAACATCTAACAAGCTCAACGCATGCATCTTTTTTACTCAAATGTGATGTTATACATATCATAAGAGTATGTTTTATGTTTTATTCAGTTGATAAATTATTATTTCATGATACATATATATACAATATTTTGCTTCGATTCTGTAACTACCCACATTATGACATTGAGACCATTCTGATTTATCGAGTAAAATACGATTGTATAGTTTTGAGTTTGAATCTTGGCATATTTTACCGGTTTGCCACTTTTGCACTCTACCTTTTTAAAGGGGGCGTGCATATTTTGGTGGTTTTTAGTATTCCATCTATTCATTTGGATTTATTAATTTATTTGTTTTTGTTTTGTTTTGTTTTTTACTGCTAGTGGGCCTGTTAGTCTGCTTTGATAACTGTAAATTTATTCTGACGTTTGACGAGCGGAACATGAAGTGTTGTTATCATGTATGTTATGTAATTAAATTATTGGTATGGAGCGGCATTGATATGTATGTTTATGCTTGCCAATCCAGTCCCGATTACTTGAGGAGATTAGTTTAAACTATAGATTAACGTATCCATACTATTAATGTGTAATCAGTATATCGGGCTATGATGAATACGTAATATAATCAAGATTGACTTTGCGTTTACTTTTCTATTTTTTAAATAAATTTTCACTATTTTTGCTACACTCGAACAGAGTTACTTTGGCTTTCGTGATTGTGGTCTCTAAGTATTTTAGAAATTATGTTGTTCAGACAACTGGAACTGTTGATCTGCAGCCTTTCAAAATTCATTTTCACGAGATATATTCTCCCTTTTTACCAGTTCTCAAAATGAACACATAGCTGTTTACACAAAGGTATCTTCCCGTAAAATAAGTAGGACGAAACGTGAAGCATAGCAGCTTTACTGAAACCATAACTGATTGCCATAACTGAAGTTGTTAAAATGAACCTGAAAACTGTCATTTTCAACATTCACCTTGCAAGCAACTTTTCCAAGAAACTAAATAACTCGTTACTAATGGAAGGAGCGAACTGAAAGCCCCATTTTATTAACTGAAGTCACTGATTGAACTCGCTAATATCGATTTACTTACATTCTGGTACACGTGTCTTATTTCGTTTCCTGAGGACACACATTTTACTTTTTTATAGAAAATCCGTGTCTAATCCCATAAAACAACACCGTTGTCACTAACCAAACGATTTTGACCTCGACCCAAAACAAAGGTTTAACTTACAGGACTACCTGTAAGATATCCCTTTCTTGATAACGAGTTTAACAGCTACGCCGAAATGCTGCTTACCTTATAAGAACTTTCGTATTTTTATCAAATGATCATGACCTGAACAGATATTACTTTGTCAGAGACTTCATGAGTGATATTCAAGTTCTAATCCACACACTGATTTCCACTTTTTCATCATTTTGACTTTTATGTCAGTTTGTTGAGTATCTCAGCATAACTCGCAAAGACAATGGAAACTAAGCGGAACGATGACGCTTTCTGTTTCTTCTGCGTTCACTTACGTAATTTCCGCAAAGCGCCTACGACAATTTGCGCCGAAAAAGTCATGTCTCGTCCGCTGGTCTTGTCTATTGGAGTATAACAGCTGCCGCTTTCAAGTGTATTTTACTTGTCATATACAAAATTCATCCATGGATCACATTAGGTCATTAGGGAACACCAGCTTTGAAATGAACAGGTGTTCGTGAGTGTATATGGATGAAAAAGACTGATTGCGCAAGACGCGCAGCCAAATATGCCACATTCAAAGGAAATCTCGAATTGATTGTTTTATAAGGCGTCGAGCTGACCGGTTGGTTTTGGTGTTGTGTATAAACCTCCTTTGAAAGAACTTTGTCAAGCATACCTGCTTTGTCCTTTTGCAAGACCTGCACATATTAGTCTTTGAAAGACATCGACATTTATGTGGAGGTGCTCTGGAAAACCTTCTCCGGCACAATATTCCTTCCAATATAGTTATTGTGTTCATGCTGTATTTCAATTTTGGAAATGTGCTTAAAACATATTTTGATTCTCAAAGAATGTGGTTCGTTTAGCAAGCAAAATATTGCTTTGATTAACACTTCACCAGTACTATAAAATATTACAGAATACACAAAACCGGATACACAAAAACGACAAATTATAGCATTGTGATTAGGGGTATATGGAGTTATAGGAGTCCCTTTTTATCCACCGAGACAAGTCCTACACGCCCTGGTTGGGTGTGGATTCGGGGAGGGGGTAACGGAGGAGATGACCAAGACACACGTATTCCATACGCTATCATGGTCTTCCTTACTGCTTGAAGATCGACCTTTTCTCAAATTGGTCTATGATGACTTCGGTGAACGGAAAAGAACTTATTCACTATGAAAACCAGAAAATAGTTGAATCCGTCCACGATTTTATCATAAAACACAAACCTTGATTTTTAATTTTTCAACAGGAAACTAATTAACTTGTCAAAAACCTTCTCACAAATGTTCAGTGTTTCTACAAAGAGCTAGTCAGACGCAACAAACCATAATTCTATTTTTCATGTTTACTTATATGATAGACGTATTTGATGTAATGATATGTATGCATATGTTATTATATGATAGTTCATATGGATGACGACACATGCTTCATTTATATTTTGCATTATATGCTGTATGGGTGAGGTACTTTAAAGCTTGTTCACCAGTCCCAGTCAGAGTTACAAAACACACAAAAATATAACAACATGGAGATGTGTGGAGAAAATAGAGACATATGGAGAACAGCAATATCATAACTGAACAGAAATCATTCCCTCTATTGGTGAAGGCCGTGTGGGATTAGTTAAACAAAGAAATCTAGTCGACCATGCCTCCTAATCCTCTTACTCCTTAAACAAACGACTTGCCTGGGCTGTCTAAAATTGAATTGAAATGTTTGTAAATTCGATGTTTCGGGTATTACGTAAGGAGGTAATCAGGTGTCAACACTATGGCGGTCGACGCTCCGGACATAAAGGAAAACCAGATACGTTATAAAGTACAGTAATGTGGTCACTATGAGCGAGGCAGACAGTCTGATTAGCACAGCTCATGACAGAAATCTCTTGTCTTTGGAGCTGCTCGTTGAGACGCTGAAGCCTTCTGTCAAGTTTTTCTTTATTCTTTATTGTGGCCACTGTGTCACAATGTGCAGTTTACATTGCTCACAGACCCTCGATTCACGATGACGCCAACTTTCTCCACTACTGTTCGTGCGACGACTATCATTCAGGAATTAGTTCCACAGCTCATTCTTTCACCGAAGTCTTTGTGTATGTGTTTTAGCTCGTTAATTAGCGTAGAGACGAGTCTTCTGCTATTCTCGGGCATTCTCCAAGTTCACAAGTTCTCCAAGGTAGTCGACGGTCCGGGTGTCTGTCACACTCCACAGCTTTTCGACAGTCCTGTTGTGTATTTGATGAAACAATCGACAATCCGGGTGTGAAGCAAAAGAGGATACCACCATTCTCATCGGTGGATGAAATGGGATGAAGAAAACCCGCATACTCTTCATCACATTGCTACACCGTATATACCATAACGAATGTTTAAATATCACTTTATGTAAATAGAGCATCAAAACAAGCTGAAACCATGTATTATATTAACATGGTACTAACTATAGTCGATTCGAACCACTGCTTTACAGTTCACTGACAGGATGCAGGCTTTTCCCACGTGGCGGGGTAAAACTTAATGATCTATTCTCCCTCGCAAGGCCACGTGAACCAATCAGAAATGGACATTCTTAAATGGGGTAGGAGAAATGTGCCCTGTACGTTCTTATGAACCTTGTACTTTCAGGTACATTTCATCAGTTCTGTACAAATAATGGTCTAGAATAATGTTTCAAACACTTTAATACGTATTGATGCAGGGGCTCCATATATGTTCTTGTTTACGTCCCGCTCGTCAAACGTCAGAATAAATTTACAGGTATCAAAGCAGACTCACTCGCTGGGCCACTTGCAATAAAAAACCCAAACAAAGCAAAAACAGGTAAATCAGTTAATTTAAACAAATAGATGGAATACTAGTACTAAAAACCACCTAAATATTAGTATGCACGCCACATTTAAAAAGATAGAGCGCTAAAGTGGCAAGATTCAAACTCAAAACTATTCAATCGTATTTTACTCGATAAATCAAAATGGTCTCAATATCATAATGTGGGTAGTTACAGAATCAAAGCAAAATATTTTACATGTTTATGTACGATTTATTTAGGAAGGCCAGAAAAATCCCCGACAAACACGGCCGCTTCTCCTCAATACATGTGTTTCTGAGAGTGAGGGTACTCCCTACAAGGCTCACTCCCATTAGTTAACAAGGCGTCCTCCCATTTTATGTATTTTTCACTCGATAGGTACGGAAAATTAATTAGGCGATGTGGGTATGTCATGACTGGTTGATTTCTCAGGATTAGGTGAATTTGGTATGGCAGAGTCGATATACAATGATCATAGGGGATTTAGCAACCATGTTGGAGTGAAGGAATGACAAAACTCTGTGATAGATTAATGAGTGTCTTTTTTAAGCATTATGAAAATGGGAATGGTAAATTAACACAAAATGCCCTAGACCTGTCCAGCGTGTCATACATGTATATATATATATATATATATATATATATATATCATAAAATAATAATTTATCAACTGAATAATACATAAAAATACTCTTATGCTTATGTATAACATCACATTTTAATAAAAAGATGCATGCGTTGAGCTTGTTAGATGTTTTAAGATTAATGGAAGAGGTAGGGAAGGACACCCCACCTGGGAACTTGGGAGCAGAGAGACGCCACGGTTTAGTGGTTACAGCTGTAGGGCCTTCTGTGCTCTCTGCTCAACATATTGAGGGTGGTGATGTAGATGAAGGTTACGCAGGAAAAGTAGGTGATGTGGGTATACTACGTCAACAGGCAGCTGTGCAGTCAACCAGATAGTTTGTTGTTTTAACCTGTCTCACAATTGTTAGTCTGACCAGGCAGACAATAACAAGCTGATGTTAACACATGTGATCTAACGATAGTTTTGCGTTCTTTAGCATGTTTTGGAAGGGATGGCCGTGGTGTATCATTTATTCTTTCATTCATTCACATATGTACTTCTTTCTTTTATTATTTCTTTCATTCATTCACATGTGCACTTCTTTCTTTTATCATTTCTTTCATTCACATATACGTCTTGCTCTTGATTCATTCATTCATTCATTCATTCATTCATTCATTGTAAGATTTCGACTGATACAGTAAACTGGCTGAAGTACTGTTAAACGCAGCCTAAGTTGCGATGGAGACGAATCAGGTCACTGTGTGCATTGGAGCATGAGGAGGCGCATACTAATTAGTACAAATGGTAAAGAAAACAAGCGAGTGACCTACCCCTGTTGTAGATTATTTCTGGTCTGACAAATAGGAGAATACCCCATAAAACCTCGGACGAAGAAAAGCCGGGACGGGCAAACGGGAATGACTAAAATTGGAGACCACACTAGTAAAACGAAACATGCTAAACTGGGTAGGTACACTTAAAACTACTAGGTAGGTACATTTGGCGAAAGTCAGTGGAATTGACAATTATTTTTGAAAATCGGTCTCAATTAGCAGAATTAAGTCATAATGAGTCGGATTTTGTGCCATGATACTCATATATATCCTCATTCATTTACACCTCCAAACCACAGGAAAAGATGTATTTTGAGTGAAGGCAAATATTCCCGTCCATGGGCCAAAATGTCTTTCTCCCATGGGCGAGAGTTTTCAAAATTGCTCTCATTTAGAGGAATTAAGTCAAAATGAGTTGAAATTTCCGTCATGATACTCATAAATGTACTTTCATTCATTTACACACTCCAAATACTGGAAAAGATGTGTTTGGGGTAAAAGGAAATATTCTCGCCCATGGGCCAAAATGTTTTTCGCCCATGGGTGAGATTTTGTTAAATAGCTCTAAATTAACGGAATTAATTCAAAATGAGCTGAATTTTGTGACATGATACTTATGAACATACTTTCATCCATTCACAACCTTCAAAACATGGGAAAAGGCCAATATGTTTTTACCCATGGGCGAGATTTTTCAAAATCGCTGTCAGTTAGCAGAGTCAAGTCACAACAAGCTGAAATTTGTGTCATGATACTTATCAACATATTTTCATTCATTTACAACCTCCAAAACGTTTATTCTGGATGAAATGAAACACTTTCGCCCATGGGCCTGCCCATGGGCCTACCAATTGGCCACTGTTCGCCCATGGGCATGCCCATGGGCGAGCGAGTTTAAATTTTGAGTTTTCGAAAAATTTTTTTTCATTTTTTCATCCTTAGCACACATACATAAAAGCTGCCTGTTTAATTTTGCGAAATCGCTTGTGCGAGAGTGGCCACAGTGCTGAGAGTTTCTGGACTTTTGTGAGTCCAGAATTACATTGTGACGTGTTTAAGACAATTGATCTTTGTCACCAAAACAATGTGTGTCAAAGAAATCTTGGAAAATATATCTTGTGTTACGCTGTAAAAGGACAACTTGCGTGAAATGTAAACAAAGCCCATCTCACAAATCTCCACTAAGTCCAGATTGTAGACTGTATCCTTTTTCTCATAATGACTGATCTATTCGCTTACTCATTGCATACACCTGCTCATGCCTCGTAGAACGTGCATTTTAAAAGCATCGTAGCAAGAAAAACTTAAATAAAAATGGGTGTATTCCAATTATTTCCACGATTCAACACAGTATATCATAGAGTTCCTCCCGTTCCCCCATCCTAAATAATATCTGACATATACCTAAAACCTAACACAACAATTACTAGAGGACTCAAAAAAAATTAAAAGCCCTTAGATTAGATATAATAATAAATAGGGTTGAATCACCTAGTGTTACCTCTGATATGATATGTGGGAACTGAAGGAACTCTTTCCATTATAGTTTCCGTAAGCGTGACGCCACGACTTATGCGAACTCACACACACAATCGACGGCACCTCTCATTTCTGATTATTGCCCCTGATCACAAGGGAAACAAAACGGAAATAACATCCAGCGGATTATCAGAATATCTTGGACTACATACATATCATATTACAATTTATGCATATACATTCCTTGAGAAAACGGAAGTTTCGTTCGAACCACCCTGTGCACTCCGTGAACACGCCATTTTGAGAAAGTCGATTCCCGATAGTGATGCATTACGTCAATATTGCTATACATATATGTGACAGTTTCACTCATGAGGTTATGAATGAAAATACACGCGATCATTTCTCTCTTGCTGTTTACTCTTTCAGTTGTAATGCTTTTTCCATATTTTCGCATATGTGTTTCAACGTGATTAATGTCAGTATATAATTCTTTTGGCTTTGGGACTAGACCAGTCTAAACCAGCTAGCAACAATTACGTCATAATTAAAGAGGGAAAATTGTTGCCTTTTTGGCTTGGCAAACAGAGGCCTCATAATGGTTTAATATTTCAGCGCTTAAAGAACGGGTTATACAGTCATTGTAAGAACATAATGTAAGTGTATATTTTCAAACACTGTTGCCTCACTACATAATCTAACACATATTGTATGACAGTGTTCATACATTGCTGTCTATATTTGATAGGGTGTGACTTAACCGTGTCAAGATGTATGTGGCATTCATCAAATGTTTAATTTTAAATAAAGAAACAACAATGTTAACACAGGCATGATCAACAGTACTGCTCAAGCATAAGGTACATATATATTAAGTTATGTCACCTTATTCCTAAACATGTAATACACAACAAGAAAGCATGAAACAGGAATTAGCAGAGTTCGAGGCTTACGGATACGATGTTTAGAAATTGTTGGTATGTTATCACAATCATACAGGGATGGTTTTAGAGAACAATGTCGTCATCCACATACCAATGCACAATGTTTAATCCGATTTTGGCCAAGTCAGTTTTCTCTATTTCAACAGATCCGTTTCTGTTGGTAGGCCAGTATAGTCCAGGGTCAAAAGTAACCAATGAACATCCAAGTGGGTTATACCACCATGCAAACTTGGAAGCATTAGCGCATCCATTTACATCCTGGTCGAATGTTCCAAAACGTGCCCCATTCACGTTTTTTGTAGAATCACCCAAAGCTCCGAACCCATCCAGATAGACATCGTTTCTGTATCTTACGAAAGAATCCCAGTGACAAGCATAGCCCTCTGCCTCTGAGTCAACCCGGAAATTTTTGTAGATGACATGGCCACTGTCTTTACCCATTACAAGCATTATCACGAAAAGATCGTATACACCCTGCTTTGTTAGCTGGTGAAGATTTTCCAGGCCAATGAAGAAGAGTTCATTTGCAAAAAGTGTACCTTTCCCTTTTTTCATCTCTTTCCAGGATAGTATATTTTTAGTACTGTACGAGTCTCGAAAGTCGGCAATGGGAGTGTTACTCCTAGACAAGTAGTATTCGCAATGCCACTGGAAGGTGTAGTTTGACCCAAATGGCTGAATGGTGTATTTTGCAAGATCAGTCGGTGCCTCCGTACAATCTGGATAAAGACATAAGTTAATCTGTAATGGCAGTTCTCGTAAGAGGCGACTAACGGGATCGGGTGGTCCGACTCGTAATCCCCAAGCTATTAATTGATTGTCTGTTCCCAGACCTCTTTGCTACAGACCACAGCCATATCGCTGTGACACTGCAGAGTGCGTGTTAGACAAATAGTATCTTACTATATGGTTAAAAAGGTCTACAAAACAAAGAGTCGAAAGAAATGTATCCTTCTATGCCTCTGAATTCTGTGATAGCCGTTGTTCTGGCTTCGGTCATGCCGAAGACCCCGGTTCGATTCCCCACATTGTCAGATTGTGTGAAATGCATTTCTTGTGTCTCCCGCCTTTGTAATGCTGCTAAAAGCAGCGTAAAACTAAAGTTGCTCACTGGCCACAGTATTACTGAAACACTGATGATGTCTGCCTACAAAACGGAACTCTGGCAACTGGTTGTTTGGACCACGGCCTAAGTGTGCCGCTTTAAGCGTAAATTGGCACGACCTCCACGGCCGACATTGTGTACTTTTGATAGGCGCCTGACTCTAAGGGTATAGGCTGGAATCCTGTATGGGACTCGACTCAACAAACGTACTAGCATCCCAGGTATAACGTGTTACATTAGACCTCTTTCCTATACCCAAAGTTGGTTGGTAAACCTTGTCTTTAATTGCCCCTGTCCGCTTTATTGATAACTTGCACAGATGTGTGCTTTGATGCCTCATTTCTTTTAGATTCTACGTCTGAGAGATGATACGTCGTTTAGCCATTTAAGTAATCAGGGATGTTAAAATTGCGTTGTCTGATATAACATGGAGCTATTGAATCCCATTCAGAATGGTTCTGATGACGGAGAAATGGTGCCACTATCCTTGTGTTTGATAGATCATAGTTTGTTATATATTAGGATGTGGCACGACAAAATCGTAAAAAAACCCGTCTTTTTGTGAAAATACGTACCACGATAGCGCCTCTGACAGTAATCCCCAACAAAGCCATCATCACAATGACAGGTCCGGTTCTCGAGAAAGAACGTTCCTCCGTTTTCGCAAGGATTAACCTGTTAAGAAAGAGTAGTATCCTCCTAGTAAGTTGGCATGCGGACAATGAGTGATTGAATTTAGTATCATGACGCTTTCAGCAATATTCCAGCATTAACACAGCGGGGGAACCAGAAATTGGCTTTCCACGTTGTAACCATGTGGGAAATCAAAACTCAAGTATTTAAGACGACGAGCGAACGCTGCAACCACTTGGCTACTCTACCGCTCCTATGCCGAGCTACACGAATAAGGGAATTCTAAAAAAGGGTTTGAATGGCAGGAATGTTGACATGTCAGCGTATGCCAGTATCATGTGTATTGTTCTCTGTACGGATGAATCTCTTCGTATCATGGTCTGGATCAATTAATGTCCGGACGACAGTCTGTTGAACAACACAAATTATGTTACCTCACACATGAATGTCGCTTTCTGATTGGTTAAGCGCCATCATTATCAATGTACCCCGCTACAGGCGATGTATTATTTTCAGTGTACACCGCTGGGAATTCCGAACTCTTCTGGTGCTTCATGGTAGTACTTATTTACCTCGAATAACATTGAATCACGCATCAAGCACGGAAAGTACTGATGTTTTGCGATTGAAAATCGATGGAAGGGAGATAACTCTAAATCTGTTTACCTTGAGTCTGCAAAATGGCGATTTGCCTCGTCTGTAAATAATCGCGTCTGGAACAGAGCCCGTTTTGTTGCCTCTTACGACCATCATTGGCTACTGGAGATTAGTTTAAACGCGGGTCTCCATGGGTTATAGGTTCAAGGAGTTTATCGTCACTTTGTCAATTTGTATTGATGCAATCGGTGTTTCGGACACTCGCTTTAATTATTTCAAAATGCGTCATCAATAAATGCAAGAACTTACCACACCTGTCTGTGTACAATCACCAACAACTGTAAGTCCTGAACATCCACCCCATAAATAAACCTGACTCAAGTGGCATGTGTGTCCATCGCCAGACTTGCAATAAGAGGCAGATAAACATGCCGGGTCATTCAGACAGATAACAGAACACTCGACCCTGCTTCGGGCCTGTTTGACCGCCAGGGGGTTGCTGTTTGATTTTGTTGAAGGACAGTTCATAAAGGATACACGTCTTCTTTTGGCGACAACAATCAACATGAAGTCAGATACTATCAGTAATGTTGCTGTAGAAACTTCATTGTTCCTTTCTTCTCACAAGCAGCCCCTGTAATCGTAATGATCGAGGACGTTTAACTGAATATGGATAGGGTAAGGAAATGACGAAAAATGGAAAGTAAGAAAGCAAAGTCAATGTGATTGTCCGCTGCTGTACGCTACTTTTGCAGCCTTGATATTTTTGTGCCGGGAACACATTGGTCACAAAAGCGAAACGGCTTCTTGTATGTTCTATATATCGATCTAGATCTCACATCTAAGTGACATGTCTATGTTGGAATGAGTGAGTGAGTTAATATTTAGCGTCACACCGGCAACATTGCAGCCATATCGTGACGAGAACAATTTAATTTATATCAATATTAAAATTAATACATTTAGAACATATAAACCTGCCTTTGAAGGACAGTAAAATACTAGATCATCACAGATATCAACATAAAACTAGCATGTGAAACTAACATAGTGTAATTAGGAGGACAATGCAATCTAAAACAGGGGCTATATATCACCAACAACTGAAAGTAGATGGCCATACCAAGGACAATGTGGACTTACAGTGCCCTATGATGGAAAGAAACGACTTAACGCTGGACGAAACCTTGCCGACATTCAGAATCTTAAAGGCGATTACCTGTGGTGGGGTTTATTAAGGTTCTCATTCTCATCAAGGCAAACGGTGGCCTCACATGATATTGATATTGCTAATTCAGCTGTTATAACACCCAGGACTAGAGCGTTTCCCATGCGCCGTTACCAGTTATCATTATACACACTTAATAAAGAATCCATTCCTTATCGACATATGTCTGAACAAACTATAGATTTAAAGATAATACACCTCTCCGTCCATAAGATAAAGTAGACGCTATCTGAGTGAAAGGATGTGTTAGTTTCATCTCATGTATACGTCGATAGTGAGAACCAAATAGTGTTAGCATCGCCAAAGAGAACCATAAAAGGCAAATGTATGGCATAAACCCACAGCAAACTGCAGAGTCCACAACCATGTGAATAAATGAAATCTACTAAATTTACATGTAATATTAAAGGCCCAACAGCGTCATTGATGAAAGTGAGTGAGTGAGTTTAGTTTAACGCAGCACTCAGCTATATTCCACTATATGGCGGCGGTCTGTAAATAATAGAGTTTACACAGACAATCCAGTGATCAACAACATGAGCATCGATCTGCGCAAATGGGAACCGATGACATGTGTCAACCAAGTCAGCGAGCCTAACCACCCGACCCGTTAGTCGCCTCTTACGACAAGCATAGTCGCCTTTTAAGGCAAGAATGGGTTGGTATTCTACCTCGGGAACTTCACGGGTCTCATTGGTGAAAGATTGGTTGTAAGGACATTAAGACACTAATCCGTCTTGATTAACTTAATATCTTACGTCCAAACGGGTAATGTTCAACGGTTACAAGCTTGGAAACACAAAATAGTCAACCTATGTAATCATAAATAGTTATCATTTGACTTACCGTAAACTCTTGTGATAGTAAACCCTTAAGTGGTTTGTACCGAACGTCTTTCACTTTCACTTTACTGCTTCCTACTTTCTGAAACCGCTGTCAGCCTTGAAATCATTGATTTCATGTCGACGTCAAACATGCTCATATTGTCGAGTCGGTATCTAAAATTAACGTTTCGTTGGATCTCCCAGCGAATCGACAAGCGAACAAGAGGCAGAAAAAAGAGAAAACAAACCGAAAATCATTGTCATGTCTTAAATAAGAAGTATATGAAGGAATGTCCACTTACGAACTACACGTATATTATTATAAACTGAAGTGATTACTCAAAAGTTGCATCATACCAAGACAATGGTCTGCTTGAGTAAGGGAGAAATATGTGCGAAGATTCGTTATCCACATAAAATATATTCAGCAATTGTGCAAGTTATGTTGGAGATAACTGTTTCATTATTTCCGTCAATCTGTGGCGCAGAATCCAGACATATCTGCAGCAGGACTGTTGTTTTCGTGTTGATCATTAAAATGCATGATTCGAAAAGACTTGTGAAAATATGATTGTTTGGACAGAAATTTTATGAACTTATGAGGAATTATGTAAATAATGATAACAGTGTAACATGATCGAACGTGTCCATCTTTAAAATACTGCTGAATACAATGTTCAAATATATGTCGGCTCTATACATATGAATAGGAAATCGTAACTATCATCGATAAAGTTGTGTGATCTCTATACCAGCAACTTCTCGAATGCCAGTCAAACATGTTATTAATTTGTCTTAAGTTATTGTCTACTCTCATTACGTCATATGTTGTGATCACCCAAATAACTTCCCTGTTGTCTGATGATAATGTTGGTTTTGCTTGATATGCCTACATATAGCTGAGTGCCACAGTGTAAAGACGTTACCTAGATATATTTATTACCGCAATGACGTAGGTCTGTGTAATGTTTTTGTTTTGTTTTGTTTTGGGTTTTTTTCTGTTTTTATTTCTGGTGCTCGTCGTCATGGAAGTCTTGTAAAGTTGTGCTGCTGTTGATGCGGTATTTCCGCGGTTAAGACTGGACTATAGACTTAACTTCCCAATTCATACGAATTTCTAAGGTGTAACAAACAGCAAAAGATTCACAAAAATACTTTTTATGCTCAGTATTTATCCTGTGCCTTGTGTAAATATGTATGCCTATATCAGTATTTGTATTATTACTGTCGATTGTCAGTGAGTTCGTTTTGTTAAAATGCCCCACGCAAAAATCAAAATCAAGTTGCAACAGTCAAATTGGACCTTATTTATTTTGATATTACAATATGAATAAGTTTGCTATTTCATGAATATAAGTGAATTAACTTGCAGTTTGTTCTATTATTACTGTCTCGTTACTTTTTGTAACTTCCTTTCCTTGAATGCCTCGTTTCGTAGCCTATTTTCGCTACAGCATTGGCACCCCGATACAGTAGGCTAATATATATACCCTCACGCGTAGTAGAAACATACATATTTCTCGTATTGTTTTGTGTATACTTAATGTAGCGAGTACGGCAGGGTTTTCTGAAAATTGTGCACAAGTTTTGCAATTTCCCCCTCCTAACTGTGTTGTTTGATTACGGTACATATTTGATGTAAGACTACATAAATATTTAAGTAAATGACTTGTATTAGAGGACTATTTTTTTCAAGATGCCGTCTTACTGAAAAGTTGTATTATTGCTGGCGATGTGTTTCTCCACGACAGCAAACATACGCAGGATTGTTTCTACACCAATAACATTTAGTTGCAATACGTTTCCTAAACGTCATATCAGAAATTTGAATTAAAGTATTATGTATTTCTGTTAGAAGCTGACGACAAAAGACAAATATTTCGTGTTAAAATATTGTTTCTAATTAACAAATATGAATATGACTGTTTTAATATGTAGTCCATACTCAATGAGCAATTTTTGAAATTAAATCAGGTCCACACCTAAATAAACTTCTACCTTTGTCGTTGGCATATTTGGTTAGCAAACACTGCTGTTTTTTTGTCTAAAATATGTGATGCGTCAGCCTTAAATTGTGTATGTACTTTATCTACAAGTTTTGTTTTGTGAAATAAACAGTTGGACAGAAAACAATAGTGTAACAATGAACTACGTATCACTAGGCAATGGTGGGTGCTCTTTGTTTACTCGGCATGTGATTATGACACACGAGTCGTCAAAAGATGGCATATCTCCCCGGCCCCTATATATTTGAAAGAACAAATCATCTGACAGTTACTTTTTAGACTAAGTTTCAATGGGTTTTAAACTGAGATTGAATGGTTTCCATGGACGTTATGAAAATAAGTAAATAGCAAACAAATACTAAAAGATCTGCCTCATAAGTATGTTAGGTTCTGTTGAAAGACAACAAATGGTATTCGAGTTGTGCTCTAGAAGCGAAGCCCATCCCATCGTTTTTGAGAGGTCCCAGTTTGAATGGTTTCCATGGAAACCAGGAAAAATAAAAATGCCAACAAGAGTCATCAGAAGATGACATATTCCTGGAAACAGGGAAACCTTGTGGTCTGCGAAATCACATAGAACATTAATTTTGACACTCTTCTTGCATCAGACATTTGTTAGTGTTGGTTTCTAGTCGTTTTATTTCAAAATAAAAATCTTATACATGCAATGTACATGCCATACACCAATAGTCCTTCAAAAGTGACTACATTCCAGATAACTATGGTTGCAAGGAAGTGCAAATGGCAATGCACTCTCAAAACATTCAATAATATCATATCAACATTGATTGACTCAGATAAATCTCCTAAATACTTTTAATCGTAAATAAAAAAGTGAAGATCAGCTAATTCTTTCAAGAATACATGTACCTGGTTTTGATGAAAAGTGTTTTCTTAATGTTTTGTTAATCGAACAAATTCCAACGGCTCTTTGTCTTTGAGAGGAATTTTTGCCAAATCTCTCATTCTTACTCATAGTTCTGAGTGATTTAATTCACAACACATAACAGGAATAGAGTAATTTTCAGCTGCTAGCCCATCAATATCCGTTTATTGCAAACAGGATACCTACACAATGATATTACACACTCTTCAGAAGAATGTTGTATTGTTTGTCAGTGAAGAAACAGAATCATAGACTGGATACATTTGGAATATTCTCATGGCACAGGCACAATATTATCCATATAACGTCCAGGAGACACCCACACACTAATATGACACACGTTTCAAAGGGATCTTCTGTTGTTTGTCAATGAATCCAGAAAATCGTAGACTGGCTACAATTAGAATGTTCTCATGGTATTTTCACAATATTATCCATGGAACTTCATGAGGCACATAAGCACAAAAATTAAAACAAGTCAATGCTCCCAAGAAGCTTTCAGTTCTTAACACTCCAACATATGTTTATTACAGTGAAATCCAAATAACCTTGTGGTCTGACTAGTATCTTTCTGTTTTTCCTGGCAAATTGGTATAGATGTGATCCAGCGAGGATCTGTCTGTAGTCTGTAGTTTGTCCTTGAATGCATTCCATATATCCTGTAGGAAGCTGAAGAGGTGGATGTTGCTTGACACCGCTGTTCATATCTCCTAAAACCACAGCATGTGTTGTAGTGATAGACTTCAGCATCTGTGTTAGGACATGTGTCAGAGTGGATGTGGAGATCTCTGGAATACAGCTCAGTGTCAGCTGTATTCCTTGAGACTATACTTATTTTATCCATCTTCTCATAAACTGCCTAGCCATGTGATGGTCGCACATGAGGTGGATGGGGCATTTTATAATTTCTAAAGAGACTGACACGTTGCATCTAGTAATAGGAGTGAGAGGGAAAGATTCTAGTTTCAGAGGAGATGCAGACATTTGTTTCTTAAATGTTGGAATCATTCAGTCAACGAAGTGCTTGGGCAGTGATCTAGCATTGTTGTAATAAAGGATAAGGAGTTGGACAGTGAATAAATTGGTTTACTTTGCAGACCTAGCACTTTTATCTCAGACGTTCCATTTCTGTCGCCACTTGCGCACTGACAGCATATTTTTCTTTGGATTAAGGATATGGAGACATTCTAATGTTGTCACCCCACTAAGGCCCACATAGTGTGTACGTTCAAAAAATTGGTTGACGAATTCTTGAACCTGTGATTGAAAAGTCAACAACTATTTCAGTGAATGTTTCGCCTTGTGCTCTGTGAAAAGACTTGGCAGCAGAAGGCTTGCGAGGAAATTGAGTGCGCATTATTTTTCCATAGCGACCTACTTTCAGCTATCGGCAAACTGGAATAATTGGAGTCCAATTGTCAAAGAATCCCTTTGATACATGATTTCAGTGAATTCATACAATCAGAAATGGTTTTGCCACAAGTGGGCTTTGTATCTCCTAGTTCCATTCTCACTGCACTGAGCTTGTAAGGTGGAGGTGTGTCCATATTTAGCCTTTGATTTGGAAGAACTTTCAAAGCAGAGTGGATTGTATTACCAAAGACATTAAGAGCTGTTTTCCAGGTGGAGAGATTACAGGAACATGCTGTTTACTGAAAACAGATCCGGCAACATGGTTTAAATAGCTGAGGGTAGCCTACTCTAGCCTACCGACAACTACTCCTCCATTAAAAAAGAACCCATGAAGGTCCCGGAGTAGAATGGGCCTTCAGCATCCCATGCTTGTCATAAAAGGCAACTACGCTTGTCGTAAGAGGCGACTAACGGGATCGGGTGGTCAGACTCGCTGACTTGGTTGACACATGTCATCGGTTCCCAACTGCGCAGATCAATGCTCATGTTGTTGATCACTGGATTGTCTGGTCCAGACTCGATTATTTACAGACCGCCGCCATATAGCTGGCTGAATATTGCTGAGTGTGGCGTAAAACCAACCTCACTCACGCACACCCATTAAAAGGCTTAGAAAAGATCATATGTAGTTTTGATTCGATAAAGAACATCATTGGATAACTTGTTATTTGTGGTTTAAGGACCGAATGTAGGCTCTGTACTCTTCATTAGGCATCTCATCAAGAGGCTGAAGCCCTGTTTTCCTTGCTGTTGTGGGAATGCAGCAGATTGAACAAAATGTTCTGGTGGTTCAAGCACTTCATGGGCATCATTAGGTCTACACCTTGATCAACATCTCCCTGATTGTGATGTTCTGTGTTGGGATCTAACTGATTCCTGATTCTACTGTTCTTGGATGTCTTGTGTTGCCTGCTTTTCTGCTTGGTGTTCTTTTGAACCGTTCGACTCATATGTCTGTAGTTGTTCCACAATGCTTGCATTGTTGTATCGATCCTGAACATGGAGTGTCCTCATGAGTGTCCTCATCTCTCTATGTGCTAAAGGTAAGATTATCTCACGGTAAAAATCGTCTGGTTGAGTGACTGTGTTGTATCTCCCATACCTTAATACATGTGGCATTTTCCTTGTTTTAATGCTGTCTTTGTCAGGTAGTGGCACAACCATCCCCATCTTCATCACTCTTTCTCCTTTGGTTGTACATCTGAATCAGTTTTTCCACACATCCGTATTGAATCATAAGAAGCTGCCCAGTCAGCACGAGTTAATGCTTCTAAGTCTGCTTCTAAGTCTGCAGGTCTGTTTGAGTATTTACTGGTCATATTGTCAGTTGCAACGTCATTTGAGTCGTCATCAAGCTTATTATTATATCCCTTTTTCTGACTTACGAAAGTATGTACACTCAATTGAAGGTGGCGTTGGTACGAATATAACTTGACGGGAAGCTTGACGTAGTGGAGTGAGTGAGTGAGTGAGTTACTGTTTAACGTCACATCGGCAATATCTCAGCCATATCGTGACGAGAACATTTAAATTAAATATATGCATATGGAAAAATCTGTCAACGGAGGACAGTAAAACAACTAGCATATCACAATTTTAAGTAAAACTAGTATGGAAAGTTAAAACTAATAGCACTATTTAGACAATACATAATAAAAACAGACTATAGATCGCCAACAAGTGAAGGTAGATCACCACACTAGGGACCATGGGGACTTACAGTACCTTTGCTACCTGCATGGACCCTAGTTGGATTTACATCATCCCCTCAGCTGCTGGCGATTGTACGAAAGGTTAGCCAAAATTAAAACAACATGAATACTACGATTAAAAACCTGGCAGACTTAAATTTACTGTGAATGTTTGTGGACTTACGTACCCTCTCAGGAGGACAATAATTTTACAATACTTCAACCCCCTTTGAGGGTACAGCCACCAACAATTCAAGTTACTAATTCAAACTACCAATCATTAAAATACATCTATTTACAGAAACATACTATTCAAAATTCACCCAAAAAATCAATTTCTTTTAAAAAACCTATAATAAAATGAGAATTAACGTTGGTAAAAAGATCCTTCACTGTTTTAACTGTAAAATATTTATCCCTTGTGATGGAGAATTCAACACAGTCAAGCAGAATATGCTTGACCGTGACTCTCTCATCACAAGGGATGCAAAATCGAGGATCCTCACCTTTCAACAGGTATGCATGAGTACATCTAGTATGGCCAATACGACATCGTCGTAGTATGACCTCTTCAAATCTGGACTGACAACCCAAGTGGGTATAACCAATGTAAGGTTTTATCTCATGTAATTTATTTATACCCACTTGGGTGTCCCACTTCTTCTGCATCAGATCACGGATATAAGATCTAATGGTGGCTTTGTAATCACTGTAGGGAATAAGAAGCGGTGTCACAGATTTGTTGAGTGCTGCCTTGGCATCAAGATCGGCCATTGTGTTCCCTGAAATGCCTACATGGCTGGGTAACCAACAGAAGACGATGTCGTATTGGCCAGTAGCAAGATTATTATACAATTCAATAATGTCAATTAAAAGTGGATGTTTACATGATAAATTTTTAATCGCCTGGAGACAAGAAAGAGAGTCTGAATAGATTATATATTGTTTACGTTTAGGGTGTCTTTGAATATATTTGAGAGCTGTTAATATGGCGTTAGCTTCAGCTTGTAAAAATAGAACTACTAACTGGTAATCTAGAAGATATTGTTCTGGATCCAATGACAGTGGCACAAGCTACAGCGCCACCGTCCTTGGACCCATCTGTAAATAAGGATTTATAATTGCTATATTTATGTTTTAATTGATTATATTTTTGCTTATATTGTAATTCATTAGTCTCTGATTTTTTAAATGTGGTCAATGTTAGGTCTACTTGAGGCCTGACCAACTGCCAGGGAAGAGAAGAAAGAAGACGGGAGGGAGCTATGTTTTCCAGCTGAATCCCAGCAGCAGAAAGAAAAGGTGTAATTCTATGTCCCAGAGGCGGGACAAGAGAAGACTTTTTGTTGTATAAATCTTCATAAAGGGGATTGAAAATACAGTTATATGCAGGGTTAGAATGATTAGAGTATAATTTAGTAATGTATTGTAAAGCTAACTTTATACGGCGCTGCTCAAGAGAAGGTTCATCAGCCTCAACATAGAGACTGTCAATAGGTGAAGTTCTAAAAGATCCAAGACAAAGTCTCAGACCTTGATGATGGACAGGATCAAGAAGTTCAAGATTGCTTTTGCAGGCTCCCCCGTAAACGATTGAGCCATAATCAAGTTTAGAACGAACTAGTGATCGATAGAGATGGAGAAGGGTAGCTTGATCCCCCTCCCCATTTTGAATTTGAAACAACTTTCAACAAGTCAAGTGCTTTCAGGCATTTAGTTTTAAGTGATTTAATGTGTGGTAAAAAAGTTAAATGTGAATCAAAGATTAGACCCAAGAACTTGGCTTCCTTCACAACTTTAATGGGCGTCTCATCTAGAGACAGTTCAGGATCTTTATGGGGTTTATATTTACGACAAAAATGTATGCAGTTAGTTTTCGATTTAGAAAATTTGAAGCCGTTTTCAAGACACCATTTATTTATTTTGTTTAAACAAAGCTGCAGTTGCCGTTCAATAGTATGCATATTTTTACCACGACAAGAAATATTAAAATCATCCACAAATAACGATCCATCAATTGAATCGTTTAAAACTTTTGATAAACTATTTATCTTGATGCTAAAAAGTGTGACAGACAGAATACTGCCTTGTGGAACACCCTGATCCTGATTGTAATGATCAGACAGGGTAGAACCCACTCGAACTTGAAACTGTCTGTTATTTAAAAAGTTGGCAATAAATTGAGGCAAACGACCTCGCAAGCCGAAGTCATGTAAATCTCTTAAAATACCATATTTCCAGGTTGTGTCATATGCCTTCTCAAGATCAAAAAAGATAGACACAGCATGTTGATTATTAATCAGTGCATTTTTAACAAATGATTCCAGTCGCACTAAGTGATCGACAGTACTTCTGTTTTTATGGAAACCACACTGTATATCAGTTATAAGGTTATTTGTTTCCAAGTACCAAACAAGTCGATTATTTATCATGCGTTCCATGGTCTTGCAAACACAGCTAGTTAACGAAATCGGACGATAATTGGATGGATCGGTATGATCACGTCCAGGTTTAGGTATGGGTACTACTATGGCGTCACGCCATGATGAAGGAAAGTTACCCGATGTCCAAATATCATCAAACATATTTAGGAGAGTTTCTAGGCAGGATTCTGGTAAGTGCTTCAGGAGTTGATAATGTATGTTATCAGCTCCTGTAGCAGTATCATGAGCTTGATCAAGAGCAGTATGGAGCTCATGAATAGAAAAAGTTTCATTATAAGCTTCCCCATTATCTGAGTTGAAATTAATAGTTTTCTTTTCTTGTTGTTTTTGATACTGCTGGAATTTAGGTAAATAATTAGAAGAGGAAGAGTGTTCAGCAAGGGTTTCACCCAGTTTATTTGCGATATCTGATTTATCGGTAAGTACTTGATCTCCATGTTTAAGATGATTGACAGTAGATTTAGTACCTTTACCTTTAATTTTGTGGACCATATTCCATACCTTGGACATGGGTGTCCGAGAATTTATTTTAGATACATAATTTTGCCAAGATTGGCGTTTGTTCTGTTTAAAAGTACGCCGTGCTTTAGCATTTAAAATTTTAAATTTATTCAAATTATGCACCATAGGATGGCGACGGAAATAATGTTCTGCTTTTTTCCTTGCCTTCCTAGCTTGTTTGCACTCATCGTTGAACCATGGTTTTCTTATGTGTGGAACTGCAGAGGACTTTGGTATACACTCATCAGCTATGGAGTTCAATTCATCAGAAAAACATTTAATAGCATCAGGAACGTTCAGTTTTAAGCTTTTCAGCACACAGTGTTTCATATAAAGTCCAGTTAGCCTTTTTAAAATTCCGTCTTGATGATGGAGGAACATCGGATGGAGTTACAGCTTTTAATATAGTCGGAAAATGGTGACTTCCACAGAGGTCATCGTGGACTGACCATTCAAATTCATTAAGTAGTTCTGAATTTGTGAGTGACAGGTCAAGAGCAGAATACGTCCCTGTCCCAGGGTGTAAATACGTATTGGAGCCATCATTATAAATACATAAATCGTTGTCAGAACAAAAGTCCTCCAACAACTTACCTTTAGCGTTTATATTTACACTACCCCAGAGAGGGTTGTGCCCATTTAAATCTCCCATTATAATACAGGGCTTCGGGAGTTGGTCATAGAGAGCTTGCAGATCAGTTTTGGCAAACGTCGAAGACGGCGAAATATACAGCGAGCATAGCGTAAACGCTACATGTAAAGTATTTCTCACAGCAACAGCCTGCATATTAGTATTAAGTGATACAGGGCTTTGAATAACGTTTTGTCTGACTAGAACGGATGACCCGCCAGTGGCTCTATCACCCGGAGGTGAAAAAGAATGATATGCATTAAAATGACGAAGGTCAAATGTATCTGTTTGTTTTAAATATGTCTCTTGGAGACATATCGCTGAAGGTGTAAACTCTTGGACTAATAGCTGTAATTCATGTAAATTAGTCCTCAATCCTCTGCAGTTCCACTGTACAATATTACTGGAATAAACTATCTTTTGGGGGGATTTATTGGGGATCTACCCCGCACTCTTTTGGAGGGCGACAAGCTATGTGCCCTAGAATGGACGTTTTCAGAAACGTCCATGTCTTCAAGAGACCCATATTTATTAAGCAATTGAATTTTATTTTGTGACCCTTTAGGAGCTCTGCCACTTTGTTGTTTTGAAGCATCAGGCTTAGGCTTAGATTTACCTTTAGCAGTTTGTTGTCTATCGGCTGAAGATTGAGACTCAGTGCGTGACTGCGAAGATGATTTATGATCAGAAGAAGACTTTGAAGTTCCAGGAAGTGATTCCTCAGTCTGGGATGACATAGCTGGGTATAGAAGTTGTGGAGAGTCGCTGTTGACCCAAGTCAAGGTAGTTTGGCAGCTTGTAGATGATTTTGTTATTTTAGGGCTACGCACAGATGCGTTTGCTACTGTAGCATAACTTTCTGTAAGGTCAGATCTCTTCACCAGTTTTTTTGCTTCAGAAAAAGAGATATTTTGTGTATACTTTATTCTGTTTATTTCCATTTGCTCTCTCCAGATTGGACACTGTTTCGATGAAGATGAATGGTCGCCTGAGCAGTTGGTGCATTTTTTAAAATCACTGTCACAATCTTCTGTTGTGTGTGTCTTCTCACCACAGTGAGCACACACAACAGACAATGTACAGGTAGATACACCGTGTCCATATTTCTGGCATTTAAAACACCTTAGAGGGTTGGGGATGTTTGTCTCAACTTGGATGTTACAGTAACCTGCCTTCACTGACTTGGGAGCATTTGGAGAAGAAAAGGAAAACAGATAGGTATTTGTTTGGATTGTTTCATTACTTTTCCGTGTTGAAAAACGCTTTACATAAAGCACACCCTGATCTTTCATTTCGGATGCTATGTCAAGTTCTGACATATCAGCAAGGAACCGATCACGATCTCTGATGACGTAGTGGAAAATCTACAGCTTTGTGAGCTGAAATTTCAACATTGTTGGTGAACTTGCTACCTATGAAACTGACTTGTTCACGCATTCCACTCCAGTTTTCTCGAGCTTCTTTGCAGGCTCTGTCGAGAAGTAAGCTCATCATTTCACAAGTGTACATGTCAAAAATTAACTGAGCATCTATATTTGACCAGAAGGCTGAATGACATACTGGAATGTAGGCATTTCCAGGTATATGTTTAGGTCGCTTTAGGAAAAGACTGGGAGTTGACATGGATGATATGAAAAAACAACATAAATTTGTTCTTCTGACATTTTCAATTTACCCAAGAACTCATCAAATTCAACTTCCCCCAATTTGATTTCATCAAGATGGGCTTTGATGATTGTATAGCATTTTTTTTAGGTTCTTCTTTAGCTGATGGATCATCAATGGGTGTCAGAGCAGCCGTTCTTCTAAGAGGTGGCTAGGGATAGTTGAAGCGCCCTTGTTCGAGCCCTTGTAGTTCTTAAATGCCTTTGAATTTGCAGGAAATGACTCTGTCAACAAATTCCATGACTTTCTGTTCTGAATCCTGTGTTTGTTCATACTGGGGAGCACCATCCACACACACCAGCATATGTGTGTAGGGAGCCATGATGCTGGTATTCCACCCAGTAGAAGTAGACCTCAAGAGGTTTACAAAGAAGAAGCGCAAAAAATTTGAGTCACTGAACTGAATGATGCAAATGCCTAGAGCATGTGACTGAGTCACTTGCTTTCAAACGATGGCACTTATCTTGCCAAGTCAGTGCCTCTACATCATCATCACTCAGTTCTTATCCATCAACAGCTTTAGACAGGATTTTCATATTGGGGTGAGCCCATCTAGTTTCAGCTGCTGAAAAACTCATGAAGGATGTAGCTGGGCCAAGGAATCTTATCATATCACAAAGATCTTGTTTGGCTTTGTCAAGGTAAGGTAGAGATCCTGTAACAGACTGGAGCATCTGCAGCCTTCGTCCAGATGTAAAGGATTGGATATGACACCTTCCTGTTTAAGATCTCCAGCTGTAAGTTTCTTGTCCTTTCGCTTGTAACGGCAATCTGAATCTTCCTATAGATGAGCTGCATTCGATTTGTTTAGTCTTAAAGAAAATGGTGTTCACATATTTTGCTACTCTGCAATTTCTGCGTGGTATTTCAGACTTAAGTATTTCACTATAGTAGATATTAATTTTGTCTCTTATTAAATCTGGGCTGACCACATAATATCCCAGGGAACGAAAGTCTTGCACAATATGGACCTTTAAAATCTGACATAGATTGGCTCTTCTGTCCTAGAGCAAAACATTAGATATTGCCTGGTTTATCAGATTCTACAACATTTGGGTCAGTGAGCATTGCGTCAGCTTTCTCCCCCATGGATGTCAGTGTCAGTCACTTCATTCCAGTCATCCTGTGGTAGATTATGAGAGTGCTGTTCTTTCTGTGACAGATCATATGGAGTATCTGGGTTGCTAAATGTTTCATCTGATGTGACAGTCTCTTCATCTTGTGTACTGAGGGTAGCACCGTTATGTTTATGTTCGACCTCTGTGGGTTGGTAGGTACCTTTGTATTCAAGGGTGACGTTTTCTCGTTTGTGCAATAGACTGTTTTCCACAAGCCACTGTGCAGCCCTGTTGACTTTGTGTGGTCTTATGTTCGCGTTCACGACAGATGACTTATAGGCAAGTCTTCTCTTTAGTTTCACTTTAATAGTCCTATCCTGATTTTGAAGTCATGGCAGAGCGGAACTGTCTGAACAACATTGGAGGGCATATGGACCATATTACCGTGAACCTTAACTTAACGTCCTCGAGGTGCCTGAGAGATCTTGATGAAAGGAATTCTGGGTGCCACTAGTCCTAGTTCAAGCGAATGCAGTCCTTGAAGTAGTAGAGGAATATCAGGAAATGCCATGTGATTTACTATAGCACATGGAGGGATCTGGTTCGTTTTATATGTTTGTTGCAGATATGCTTTGTGTTGCAGATCCACACTGCCTTTTACCCCTGAGGTAGCAAAGGTACTGTAAGTCCCTATGGTCCCTAGTATGGTGATCTACCTTCAGTTGGTGGCGATCTACAGCCCGTATTTTATGTTGTATTGTCCAAATAGTGATATTTATGTTAACTCTCCACACTAGTTTTAATTGTAAATGTGATATTCTAGTGGTTTTACTGTCCTTTGACAGGTTTTTATAGTGTATACATATTTACTTTCAGTATCAAAATGTTCTCGTCACGATATGGCTGAAATATTGCCAATGTGACGTTAAATATTAACTCACTCACTCACTTTTACCCCTGAGACAGTTTCTGTCTTGAGCAGTGAACTTACTCATTTTACCGAGACAACAGGGGCTATTCACAAAACATACGTAGGACCTTGTGAAACTTTTTAGTGAAAAGACTGAACACGCTGCTCTAGACATTCCTGAGATATGCTCTTTTTCTTCAGTAATTTATCCTGAACTCCTTCTTGCTGCTTACCTGCAGCAATTTGTCGTCTGTTTCTCCTGGCAGATCTCTCATACGCCAGCTGTAATGTATCTGTCTGAAGCTCTCCTAGCTCTTTTATCCTGTGTTTCTGTCTGTCTTTCCATTTTATGGAAAAGGAAATTTGTATTGTGTTCTCTCACTTTTTTGGTATTTACCATTAGCTTCTTGGTTCTTTCCTTCTGTTTCTCTTTCGGCTTGACGTCTACAAGCCAGATCACCTCTTTCCTATCCTTCCTTCCCTTTCAGCTTCTAGGTGTCTATAAGAGATCAGTTGTCTTTTGTTTCCTTTCATTTAGTTTCCCTTTCAGCTTCTTGGCGTCTGTAATCCGGATGAACTCTCTGCTATCCTCTCTTTTGTTTCTCTTTCAGCATCTTGACATCGGTTCACTTTCGTTTTCTTCCCCCTGTTTCTCCGTCAAGTTTTTTTGTTTCTTCTTTTGTGTTTACCTTTTAGAGTTTGTTTCTGTCGATACTCATTATCAAGTCTCTTGTTTTAACTGTTGAACTGCTTTCCTTATCTTTAGTTGTGTTGTTGTTTTGTTTTCTCGGATCACATGAAGATACTTAGCTGAGCATAGATTTCTTTGTCTGAAGCAGTTCCTGGTCCCCTAAATAATTGATCAAAGAGACCTTCTGCTGGTTCTTCATTTTATTGTGTGTAGAAGGAAGGGCCTAATTTGCCCATCTACCAAACAGTCTCTCAGATGAGTTCGCATGAGATGCTTGTCCCATCCGTGGTTCATGGGATCACCAACCATCAACAGTTTCAAGGCGTTTGCGGTTGGTAACGTGGCACACAAGGTTGTGTTGCTTTGTGATTTAATGAACACGAACAAGATTGAGTGAAGGATTCTTCATGTACACCTGGGTTCTGTAAGTAAATAGAAATATATTACATTGAATACACTACTAAGCCATGTTAGTGATGTAAACCCATAAACAATTGGAAATTTTAACTATAAATTGTATATACATATTTATATACTCGTACTTATCCTGTCTCACGTTATGCATCTCTCTACCTCTCTTTGACGGCGGTGAAAGGAGTAGCCCGGATGCTCAACTACTTTCACGTTCGGTACCGATCTCCCTACTTACCAAGGTGAAAAAGGACCTAGGAGTGAACGCCTCGAAATCTGTTAGGTAATCGGAATTAGAGTAGAGGTTAATAAACAGAGTATCGATCATCTCTGCAAATGCACAAGACTGCACGCACAGTCTATCCAGCCATGGGTATGACAGTACAACATGCCCTAGTTCCCTAGGTGAGAACAATCGAGCCCATTTGAACAAAGTACATAAGATATGGATAACATCGACATCGTTATTATGTACATAGCAAGACCGAGTCATAGTCAACGACACCTGCTGCGCCAGGACCAATGGACTGAATTGTTGAAGGTCTTCGATGTCCATGATTGATACATCCTGTAGGTAATGAGCATAAGCGTTGAGACCGTGCCACGGAATTGCGAGGGCGTCTAGGCCAGAGGCTAACGGATCTGGAATCGGAGACACAAACAGCGGCAGTTGATTGAATCTGGTGGCAAACAGGTCTATAGTCGGCTCCGTCAGCGGGAGGCAAACAGCTCTGAACACCTCTGGATGCAGCTTCCATTTTGTTGGGGACGGATGCTTCGGACATGACAGAGAGGCCGCTATGACATTCTTTACCCCTGAAATGTGATTGGCTCGAACCGCTATGCTTAATGAGTTCGGTCTTGACTGCCGTCGAGTGCGGACGTGCTTTGCTTGTGTGCAAACTGAACAGTATCCTAGCATACTTGGTTGTTTATGTATTTTCCTTTTTTTGTTGTTTACATTTTCTCCACACTTGTTGTGTAGTGAAACTTCACTTGTATTCCTTTTCGTGGATTAATCAGTCAGTTGTTGGGGTTTTCCTCAGCAATGGCTGAAAACAGCATGGACTGTGAAGGCGACTTCAAGGTGGTGTCCTCTGGGAGGAAGCGAATCGGTCGCATTCCGGATGGTACTTCTAAGAAAGCTTGTGTTGTGACGCAATCACCTGCTGCTACTCCTGCTTGGTCTGATCTTTCTTTTATTTATGATGAGCCAGTTCAGGTGAAGTCAACCACTGTCATCATTAAGGCATACGTTGATGATGACGTTTCGACAACTCTTTGTCAACTTATGACCCAGCCGGCCTTGGCGAGAGCATTGGCTAAGGTTACTACTGAAATAGTCAGTGTTAAGAGGATGGCCAGGGGGGATGTTAGTGTTACAGCTAAAAAACCGTTGAGGCTGCCCAAAAACTTATGCAAATTACAGAACTTGGTGATTATTATGTTACCACTTACGAGCCTGAATCACTCATGAGATCCCGCGGGGTTATCTATGGTCTTGAACTGGATGTTGAGATGAATGAAATTGAGGAAGAACTAAAACCTGCTTTACCTTTACTATGCTCCGTTGTGCGCCTGACTCGTGGACCTGATAAAATCCCTACTAAATCTGTTTTGCTTACATTTGCTGGTCAGTCCTTACCAGATCATGTGGATATTTTCTTCCAGAGATTTCTTATCAGGTTATATGTTCCCCCTGCACTGCGATGTTTTAAATGTCAGTCCTTTGGACATGTCTCTGCTAAGTGTAGGAGCACTCATCATATTTGCGCTAAATGTGGAGGGAAGCACAAGTATGAGGAGTGCACTGAAAGTTCCCTTAAATGTAAAAACTGTGGTGAAGCTCACTCTGCTGCCTACAGAGGTTGTATTAAGTATCAAGAAGCGGTTCAAATCCAGAAAGTTAGAGTTGAGGGGAAACTTTCCTATTCTCAGGCTGTCCGACAGGTGCGTGGGGATTCTCATGTTGTTAAGGACCCACACCACCCGCTGCTCAACCACAGTCTCCAGTTGTTCCCATTCCAGTTGTGGTATCTCGTCCTGTCATGGTGACTGCAAGTACACAGACTGACACCCAAGAGTTTGAATGTCAGACTGATTCTCTTACTGACCTTATCCATGAAACCTCTTGTACGCCTCTATTCAACAATGTCTCTCCAGTTGATTTTCTCAATTTTGTTATATGCATAGTTGCCAACCTGGGATCCAATCGTGCATTCAAATCTGATGGTCTACAGATGATAGCATCAGCTGCACATTCTCTACTGGGACTAAAGTTGTCATCTGATGATCTGATGAGCATGCTTAAGGGTCAACAATGGAAGTCATAATTCTTTTTATGGCTCTCTTAATACTTCAGTGGAATGCTAGATCTATTAATGCGAATGGTCCAGGCTTTCAAGTTTTTGTTAACAGTCTTGATCCCATGCCGGATGTTGTGTGTCTTCAAGAGACGTTTTTGAATCCCACGCATCGATTCCGTTGGGAAGGGTATGTCTGTTTACGTAAAGACCGTCCGTTTGGGTCTAGAGGTGGTTGCGCTATACTTATAAAGGATTCGTTGTCCTTTAGTGAAATTAGATTGCCACAATCCGAAATTGAAGCAAATGCAGTCACTATCCATTTGAAAAATATGAGATCGTTCTCGATTATTAATATCTACAATCATGCTTTTGCTTCAAGTGATGATTATGCTTCTCTTTTGAATGTGTCTGACACTCTTAAAGTCTTATGTGGTGACTTCAATAGCCATAATCCGCTGTGGGGAGCCGTTAAGCTGGATGCTGGCGGCAAAGTCATTGAGACACTCCTTGATGAACAGAATCTTTTCCTTCTGAATGATGGTTCTATGACCCGGTATGACTTTGCCTCTGCTTCATTTTCAGCCCTGGATTTGACCATTGTCAGTCCACAACTAGCTCCACACTGTGATTGGGAAGTGTATTTTCAGGATTTGTTTGGTAGTGATCATTATCCTTTGTTTACCAGCCTCCAAATTGACCCGATAACTGAATCAAGAGAAACAGCTCAGCGGTGGATTTTCTCTAAAGCTGACTGGTCTGCATATACCTCTTTGTGCTCCGACACTATCACACCAGTTATAAATTCGATTGATATTGAACAGTTTCATAGCTGCTTTGTTTCTCACATTATTGCTGCAGCTGATAAAACCATAGGGAGAAGTTCAGGTAAACGTCCTCTTAAACCGCCAGTTTGTTGGTGGACAGATGCATGTCAATCAGCTCATGATGCTAGGAAGAGGGCCAGGAAAAGGGTTGAAAAATCTGCCTTACCGTCTGATTTAATTGAATTTCGACGCGCTTTCGCTTTCCTCAAACGAACGGTCACTGAAGCCAAACGTTTGTCTTGGTCTAAGTACACAAGTTCCATCAACAGAAATAGACCTCTTTCTCAGGTATGGCGAAAAGTGAAAGTTATTTCTGGTAGTTCATGTTCTACCCGTGCAATTCCATCTATCGGTAAAGATGCACCAGCAACAACAAATATTGACAAAAGTAATGCATTGGCTGAGTCCTTTCAGAGAATCTCTAGTACAGACAACTTTAATTCAGACTTTCGAATTATTAAGGAGTCAGTTGAATCAGAGTATTCAGATATCTTACATTGTCCAACACATCACATCGCTGACTACAACTCCTTATTTTGTTTCCAGGAATTAAGGAACGCCATTTCTGGACGGAAAAATACCTCCCCAGGTGATGATTCCTTGTGTAATGATATGTTCAAACATCTGCCGCTTATCAGTCTTGAAACGATGCTTTTACTTTTTAATCACATTTGGTTTGAAAGCAAACTTCCCATCTCTTGGAAAAAGGCAATTGTAATTCCTATTCCTAAGCCTGGTAAAGATCCTACTCAAGCCACATCCTACAGGCCCATTGCTCTTACCTCCAACATGTGTAAAATAATGGAGAGAATGGTAAATAACCGACTAGTTTACTTCATGGAAAAGAACAATCTGTATTCAGGTGTTCAATCAGGCTTTCGGAAAAACAGATCTTATGTTGATCATTTAGTGAGACTTGAAACCGAAATTAAGAAGGCACTAGGAAGCACTGCATATCTGATGGCTGTTTTCATGGACATTGAAAAAGCCTATGGCATGCTATGGAGGGATGGTTTGGTGATAAAACTGTATAAGCTTGGAGTTTGTGGACGCATGCTTGATTGGATAAAGGATTTTTTGAGGGACAGAAGTATACAAGTTCTCATTGGAACTTCTCTGTCGCATATATTCAAGTTAGAAAATGGAACTCCCCAAGGTAGTGTAATCAGTCCGACATTATTTAATGTGATGATTAATGACCTGTTTGAGAATATCAATGTCCAGGTCGAAACATCGCAGTTTGCTAATGATGGAGCGTTGTGGAAACGGTCCCGTAATTTTGACGTTGTTTTCAATGGTCTTCAACAATCTCTCGATCTTGTACAAGCTTGGTGTATACAGTGGGGTTTTAAGATTTCAGCTTCAAAATCGTGTGCTATCATTTTTACTAGGAAGAGGATTCCTCAAAATTCAAAATTGGTTTTGTGCGGTTCTCCCTTGGAGTTTGTGGATAAGGTGAGGTTTTTAGGACTCTGGTTTGATAGGAGGCTTACCTGGAAACCTCATATAGATTATTTGATTCAGAAGTGCACTAAAGTCTTGAACCTTCTGAGAAGTATTTCCAGTACCAAATGGGGTGCAGACAGGCAGTGTTTATTGCTGTTATATCGTGCCCTCATTAGATCAGGACTTGATTTCGGCTGTCAAGCTTATGGATCTGCATGTGTAACACAAAAGGCAAGACTAGATGTTGTTCAGTCAAAGGCCCTCAGAATCTGTCTTGGAGCATTTAGAACTACCTCTGTTGAAGCGCTACATGTTGAATCGGGTGAAATGCCTTTAGATCTCAGACGTGAACTGTTAGAAGTTAGATACATGCTGAAGTTGAAATCTTTTGGGTTGAAACACCCGACGTCAGCTGTATTGGGAGATTGTGTTGAGTATTTTCTCGATGCTTGGAAGGACGGTATGGGGCCTTATGGGATGCGTTGTCAGAGAACTGTTTTTCATCATCAAGTACGTGATGTTGCAGTAGATGATATCAGTGTTCTGCCTAAGAAGCCACCTTGGCTGCTTGAACATCCATCCGTGTATCTTGATGTTCTGGACCAAACATCTAAATCTGATCCAGTTCCTCGTATCAAAGCTCTTGCTGAGGAACATATCCGTAGTTTACAGTGGGCTAATGCTATGCAGATTTACACTGATGGATCTAAGTGCCCAGTGTCCGGTCATGTTGGTGCAGGTATCTTCATAGCTACTGATCAAAGAGAGATTTCTCTCCGATTAGCTGATCACTTGTCAGTATTTTCTGCTGAACTTGCGGCCATCATTGAAGCTTTGTGCTGGATTAAATTTTTTAAGCCTGTATCAGCGGTCATTTTTAGTGATTCCGTCAGTGCTTTACAAGCAATTCGGACAGGCTCCTCTTCAGCAAGGCAAGATTTGATCAATATTACACTTGAACTCTTTAATGACTTAAGTAAAGATCTTTTAGACGTTGAATTTTCATGGATACCGGCTCATGTTGGGATTTTTGGAAATGAAAAAGCTGACAGATTGGCAAAAGCTGCATTAGATTTTGATGGATCGGAACAGGATGAGTCCACACTGCCCTCTCCTGCTGAATTATGCCCCTTAAGTAAGTTCTGTGTTCAGACGAAATGGCAACAGAGATGGTCCTCATCCTTAAAAGGACTCCATCTCTATGGCATTGAGCCTTTTATAACGAAGTCAAAATTATCCAGAGGCAACCGTAGAGAAGAGGTGCTATTAACCAGACTTCGTCTTGGGCACTGTGGTCTTGGGGCCTATCTAAATATTCTTGATAAAGATACTTCTCCAAATTGCACTGTGTGTCATCAGCTAGATACTGTTGCCCATTATTTATTGCATTGCCAAAAATATGTCACTGAACGTAAGGCGATGATTGAGACTCACTTACATCACTCAATATTGAAATCTCCTTGACTGGACTGGTGTGTTCACGGAATATCTCCCGCACTGATGTTCAGAATGCACTTCTTGCTTATATTAAAGCTTGTGGCAGTTTTAATATTTTATAAACGTTTGTTAAATTAGCAAACCTTTGTGATGGGCAAGGTGTAAATGGGCCTAGTTGCCCGAACACCTATTAAAACTTAAATTATCTATCTATCTAGCTAGCTATGCTTAATGAGTCTACCAGGTTGAAAAACTGTCGAGTCTACCTCAGAAGTTGGGTTGACCCCGTCGATCCCATCCGATTGATGTACCAAACAACCGCTGCATTGTCCGACCTTATCATAAGAGGCAAACCTCTTAGTTACTCTCGCCCATGAGTGATCGCCAAAATTACTCCCTGAGTTCCAAGACATTGATGTGACATGCGTGAGCTGCGGGAGACCACTGCCCTGCCTCTTGCTGAGCTCCCCACCCATCTAGTGCCGCATCTACATACAGGTGGTGAAACGGAACCAATGGCTCTAAACAAACTCCACTGTAAACGTTCGATTCTTGCATCCACCATAGTAGATGCAAATGAAAATCCATGGGTAATGCTCACGAAACCGCTTCCATTCAAACCAGCATGTTGAGTCACTACCCTGTGAATCTGCATGGCATCGAAGCCACTCTGAGGAATCGAAGCGGTGATTCCACTCGGCACACCCCTTAGCAAAGTACTACTTGCCATCAGTGAATCGAAACACGCTGATGCATTGGAACGAATCGGTTGGGAAATCACTGGAGTACGATCGACGCAATGAAAATCTGTGCACATGCATAGACGCTAGACTGAACCGGGGAGCTCTAAAACCGTTCTTAAGTTCCCCAGGTTAACAAACGCTGCGTCAAGTGGCGCTCCATACTGCATAAAACACGGCCTTGGGGGAAAATAGAACCAAATTCACCCGTCATCATAGAAAACGTTGCCGGCTAAACGCTTCACTTTAGTTGCAGATTGCCAGCAATCCACACCAGTAAAGATGGTGTGTCTACCGCATCGATGCTGACATCTGAACTCGCCAAGCCGTGAGGTGAAGGAGACAGACCGACGAACACCTACCGAGTTGTGAATCTGTAAATAAGAGGGTAATGTAACAGAAGCGCTAGGCGCTTGGTGCCACATCGCCACAGCTACCCACACACAGCTACAGCGCTGCACTAGAGCAATATGGTTGAGGAAGCACTGAACAGAGACTGTCCTGTTGTTGTGGAAGTGCCGCTTTAGAGTGAATCGCCGAATTGACCATAGGTGGTTGAGTGAGAGCCGCATCCAAGCGAAGCTGTTGTTGAGAGCTCATCACTTCAGAGTGAATCGAAACGATCGCGTGAAGTGGATGGGAAAACGCCAAATCGATTCCACACCTACCACTTAAAGTGAATCGCCGATACGGACTCAATCAGCTGAGCTGCAATTACATCATGGCCTTGAGTGGAAGACCGAATCGCATTAGAGAGTTCGTGAGTCAATGCATCGGTCGTGTGAATCGATGAATACTGCAGTATCGTCACAATAGACGCTAGACGCAATGAAGGTTGTGGTTGTGATAAAACCACCATATGTGGTGGCGACAACGATTTACCCACATTCCGCGAGGCCTCCAAATTACTAGGGCAAAATAATCGTCTCAAATACTCACTCAGGTATGAGTCCGAGGCCTCATTAAAAAAACCCTTCATCTGCTGATTTCGAAGACTGATTTGTGTTGTTCTTTCCCCGGCTTTTTAGGAGCAGATTGCCCATCTTCTGTTCGCCCACGATCTCTATCAGACGACCGTCTATTAGCTACCTGGCGATACAGAGAAAACTCCTCGTCTGACGTCTAGTTTTTATTACATTGACTGCAATGTTAAGCTTCTTAGATACCTTCTCATTAGATCCACCCATGTTTATTCACAATTCCAATATACAATGGGGGTTCTGGACCACTTTCAAGAAAAGTCTCTACAAAGCCTTATTTACTAAATAAGGCTTTGGTTGGGACCTTAGCTCTTGCTACTATTACCCCTACTACAAAAAAGTTGGCGGTAATTACTGTGCGTATGTCACGTTTGTATCGATGAAACAGTTTAACGTGAACCGCCTACGATCTCTTTGGTGTTCATAATAAAGGCTTGCTGGGCTTTTTGTATCCCCTGTTCTATGTACTTTTTTTTCTCGTCCTCGCTGATAGCAGACTTACGAGATTTGGATCGAATATCTTGTTTCATTCCGTTATATTTTTTGAGTTCAGAGAGGATTGAACGAAACTCTTCTTCTGAGATCTTACTATCAGAGAGTGCCGTGGAAATACGCTCACTCACTGTGTTCAGCTTTGCTTCGGCCAGAACCCTGATCTCGTCGTGTTTCAATGCCTTACGATGAAGTCTGCGTGATACCAACTTAAGCGCCAACCCTAACACCCCCACTATCCCAGCTGTTATTTCAAAACCTAGCACTATAGGTGCAGCCACGATGGTGGTTAACAACCCAACACCTGCAGCCCCTAGTCCCATGCTGGTTGCCATAAGGGTAGTGTCAGCCCCGTCCACGATATTGAAAGCTCTATTGTACTTCTTACATAGTGCTTTCCGCGTGTCACGGTCTTGTTCTAGTTGACGTTTCACATCACATAACTGCCTCAAGCAGAACCCATCTACGGTTTCCAGCGTCTTCGCTACTTCCTCTACGACTGGGTACAGACCCATACTATAATATATATTTTGAAAGATTTTTTAATTGGGTTTCAGTTAATTGTCTATTAATGCATTTGAAGCCTACAAGGGATAGATCATAACTAATGATAATAGGTGAGAGGCCAATAGACTTTTCTGTTGTAATAAAACCCCCACGGAGGCTTATTAAGTGGTTTATAGGACTCGTGGGGTACGTAGAACCCATGGGGATAAGAACCGGGGGACCCTGTTGTATAACAATACGGCAATATTGGCCTATGTGTTCGGTAAACCAGTGTATTACCAACCCGGGTAAAATTTAGCGTCCTTTCGAGGTGTTTTCATTGTCAAAATACTTAAAGACGACTACTATGATGATTGTGTAGCGGTAGGATATTATATAAAAAAACCCCGGGGTAAAAAGACTACTGCTAAATGTTAATTTATTATCTGATCCAGAACTTACCCCATTTTTTTCTTCACCAAAATCTATCGAGGCTACATTATTCACGTTATTCTCCGGAATGAAATCCCCGGGCCAGCTACCGTTATTCCTAATCTTAGAGATAACATCCCTTTCTTTTAATGTGATATAAGGTGAGGTGAGTGTTAAGTTGATCAGCCATTTGGGCTCTTTAAAATCTGATAACGACACCCGTCTGTACACGTTGTCTTTGAAGTGCAGGATATATAAGGCGTCTTCCTCACCAGGCTGATCGAATCCCTCCGTATCTCCTAGGTCGTTAAGCGTAGTGTTGGGTCGATGACTGGTCATTATTATACTATTACGATATAATTTCCAACTGGTTTTTTGATAATAGTTCAGGGGTGAACTTCATACCCATGAAGTGTATGTTGGCAGGCAGGAAGATATTGGTTAGTGATATCTCGTTTTCCACGATCACGTTGACCCCCTGCAGACTGGTGTTGGAGTCGGCACCCACCCGCACGTAAACGTTGCAAACTCGATACTGGTATCGTTTCACCCACCCGAGTTTGATCCCCTTCACGATCTCAACATCATTCCCCGATGGTTCCCCTAGGTAGACTTTGATGATCAGTGTTGAGTTTGCCGGTAGACTCTCTAGTATAGTGACCACGCCTTCGAATTCAGACACCAACTGCAATTTCACGTTTTGTATGGTCGGTTTACTCGTTAGCATGTGGGCTGCCATAGTGTCGAGTGGGCTGACGACTATGCTACGTCTCTGAGTTGGGACGTAAGCCACGAGCAGGGTTCTATTGTTCACGACTTTGTTTAGGTGGTTGTCTTTGTTATCTGTGAACACGTAGGAAGAGACGAGTCTAATATTGAGAAACCAGTCGTCGTTATCGGGTAACAACACCCACTTGTCATCTTCGGTGAAGACGAGCATATATGGTTTGTTTTGGACGATGGTAGTGCTCTCAACATCGTCTAAGTCGAACAGTTTACCCCCGAACGATGGGTATATTATCCAGTTATTACCGGTGTTGACAAGGGCGTACTTAGTGTTGACTTTTGCTCTCGCGGTATCTACTATATCACTTAGGGCTCCACCGGAGGTGACTTCAACGCGTTTGTAAATGTTGTTTTTCAGTTGAAAGGCGTACGATGTACCATCTACTCCGGGAGCGTCGAAACCGCGCGTGTCTCCGAGGTCGGAGATCCCGATATTGACGCATTTTTTCACTCCAGGCCCTTGTGCGCTGGTCATTTTACATGAAGCGTTAAGCTGAGGTATCCTATATTTACAGGATTATGATTTATATCTAACACCGATATTGTCAGCTCAGGTATGTTGACCTGGGTTAATCTCTTATACTGCCGTGGTGAAAACGACTCGGTTCTACCGTCGTTGTATTTCTCAGTTTTCACCGGCACTGCTCTCAGTATAGTGGAAGGGTGACCTCCTTGAATGTTGTACGTTGTGCTCACCTGACCGAGATGAATGTACAGCTCTCGGTACGGTACTAGATCGGGTAACTTCGTGCCTGTGACGGTTGTTGTTGGTTTTATCTCGTCAGGAGACATACCGAGTATCCTCGCTAATGGTCGGCCGAGCCTCAATGAGGTTCTTCCGTTGTTGATTAACACCACTGTACCGTTTGAGTCGTTCATCTTGAGTTCGGCTCCCAGGGGTTTGAAGACCTCGTCGTTTAGAGAGCACACGCTGTAGTAGCCGTCAGTTATCTGGCTGCGAGTTCCACTGACGAACAGCTTATTGTTGCTGATGTTGATGTTAGTCCATTGCGGTAGGTAGGTGATATCGCAGAGTGCGACTTCCAGTTGGCCTGACGTGTTATCGATCGCGTGCGTCAGCTGAACGGCCTCACCGCTCGTTATTCCTGGAAGTGTTATGTACATGTTAGAGTATATATGCTCATTATATAAGAGTTTTAAAATGTTGTTTTACCCTAAACTGGATGTAGATTTCTCCCCCATGAAGATCGTGGTTGCTCCTGGGTTGTATTTCAATGCCCAGCTTTTAGATGTGTTCGATAAGTATAAGCTTTCGGTGACTAACATCAAGGCAGTACACACTTGGTTCAACAACCCTATGCAGTTCTGGCAGAATCAATTAAACTTTGCCGTGTGGTGCGCTACAACGGGGTGTGGTGTGACATTGACCGACACTCGGCGTGGGCCGCTGAGTCAGTCTGTGTTCAAGTTCCACGTGTACTACCAGGTCAGACGTATCCTTAAAGAGATCAGCGCCCCCCTCCCACAGGACAAAGCGTGGGACGCAACAAACAACCCGTACGATAGACGGGTCTACGAACGTATTTGCAATGAATTCGAAATAAACCCGAAGACGGATTGGCGTTTGCCGGGGCTGAATCACGGGTTGGGTATTCCTTACAGCGATGGGCTCTCAGTAAAAGCATTTAAGAAAGATTTACTAACAAACTTTATGAAACGAAAAATGTTTAGTACTGGGAATTTTTTCCATGCATTAGATGATATTGTTCCTAAACCTACCAAATATGGGCCAAAACCAGTGAAAGATGCAAGTGATGATTTAGTGAAACGAGGTATACTTAGGCAGGACTTTGCTTTGTTGAGTAATGAATGGAGGGATGATCGTATGGACTTTGAAGGTGGTGTTGCTTTCACAATCCAGAAAGTGGAGCAGTCAACGGCAGACGGGTGGAAAATGTTCATGCTGGACACGTCGAAAGGATTCACTCGTGCCGGGGTAGTCAGGTTGAACGACTCGATTCGAACGCACGTGTGGGCGCTGTTGGGTGCGCAGTCGATGACGCGTTCCAACATCCTCGGTAAGGGAACTGCTTTCGACGCTCAGAAACAGTTCGTTTCCAACGTTGAGGATGCTATCAATTCTCCAGTTGATCTCCCGCGGGCCATCGACCGTTACCAAAACGTGTTAGAATACGCCAGATCGAAAGTCAATTACGTGTTCGGCGTGGGGCTGTACATGGCTCCGAGTGATATGCAACTGAGAGTAAAAAAAGTGGTGGGTTATAACAACAAAATAGTCATAGCCACGGCGGATCAAAAGTTGGGTATCAACCCCGATATTAACACCACCTATATCCCACACATCCCACCACATGAAACGGGTATAGTGGTATCACCCCCGGAGTCTAAAGTTCATGTGGGGGTACCCCCCACACACCCTCATATGCAGGCTCAGCAGCATATTGATAGTAAACCGTCCCTGGTGGTTGGTGGGGTAGCTTTGGGACTTATTTGGTTAAAGATTTCTTAGCCGCTACGTACACCAGACCCGCCACGGCGACGATGGCTGCCCACAGGTTTTGGCTGAGCCACGTGACAGTTTTAGCCAGAGCGCCCAACAACCACGAGATGATGCTACCCAGGATGCCGGGAAGGGCTTCGGCGGCTTTACCAGCCAGTTTAGCTAGGCCTTCCCCGAGTTTTTTTATCCAGTCTTTAACACCACCGCCACTTGGAGTTCCGCCGCCGGCAGGCACCACAGTACCCCCTGTCAGTGACACCACCAGGGTTGATATGATGAAACCCAATGCAGTCAGAATGCTGGCGATGGTGATCCCTTGCTCCCGGAACAATATCCGAATCCTGTCTGCTAACGTGGTGTCTCGGTAGAGGACTTGATTGATGGTTTCCCGCACACGGTTGGCCTGGGATCGAAGCTTTTCTTTGTAGCCAGACGCTGTCTCCAACCAGACCTGCCTTTCATCTTCCAAATTACGTATTCATTCCTCGATGGTGGCTTTCCTAGACTCGTCCTCAGTTTCACCGAGTTTTTTCTTTTCATAGGCGATTTTGTCGTCTATCTCACTCACTTTGGCCGTGCTTTTCCAGAGATGACCACGAATGGTTTGCATCAACAGGTCCAACCCCTTCAGTTCCCGAAAGGTAATTTTGAGACCCGGGAAGGGTTTGTTCTCGTAGTCGGCCAACACCTTTTCAATATCATAAGTCATGTTTTGAACCGATGTGGCGTCCCTGATGACTTCCAGATCTTGACGGGCCTTCGGGGGAATCTCAGATCGCTCGTCAACGTACTCTTTGAAACCTAGTTCGCGGAGAAAGTTAGGTCCATGTTTACCTCTCAGTGTTGATAAGGCAAGCGGTTTTCCCGTGATTGTATTCATGAGATTGATCTCCTGGTTATTATATAAAAAATGCAGCTTACCCTCGACAAGGGTAAACCTGGAATGGTGACTTCTAAACGGTTTGATGTCGTCTCTTTTTTCAACTATGTTGTAATAATCGTCGACGGTGTCCTTCATGAGTTTGGTCCTTGGTGAGATCTTCTGCTTGTTTATATCTTCAACTTCGTCGACAGCCGGCTGTAGGCCAGTACTGAATGAGGTCTCCTGCTCATCGGATGCCTGGGCACTAGCGCCCCGCATCTCCTCCATAGGTATGTCTTCATCCATTATTTAGTATTAAAAATATATTTCGTTTATATATAACAATGTACGGCAGAAAATTAGATCCTTTCAGAAGATTGAGAGAGCCATTAGGAGCCAGAGCCGTGCGTCAGTCGGTGACCATCACCAACAATCCCAGCAAGATAGACCAGAATCAAACTCTGCTGGTTAGATTTCCAAACCTTGGTGAGAATGACCTCATTGTACCAGGCACTGTTCGACTGGCGTTCAATATCACGTTGACCTCCGACAACGACAAACGCGAGCTAGTGCGGAACGTGGGGCGAGCTATCATCAAGAAAACGACCGTCAAGATCAGCGGTAATGAGGTGCTGAGCATCGACGACAGCGACGTGTTTCACTGCTACAGGGATCTCTGGAAAAGCGAGAGAGAACGAGTCAATGATGTGTACCAGGGCATCAGCAAATCAACCCGGGCGCGAATAGGGTATGTCTTCACGCAAGACCAGCAAGACAAGCTATCGGACGGTGAAAAGGCCATCGCTCGAGCATACGGGAATCGATTCTGCGTGCCGCTAGACTTCGAGTTGCTCACGGGACACGCGCCGTTTTACCAGGCCGCGCTGGGTGATAGGCTCGAATACGAGCTCACGTTTAACGACTATAGCAAAGTAGTGCGTACGCCGAACGGTGATGAGGCCAGTTATGCCATAGACAACATCTCTCTGGAGTTCGACATGGTCACTAGCCCGGAGCTGGCCAGGCAGGTTCGAAGCCAGTACTCTGGGAAGATGGCTATCCTGTACGATCGCGTACTGAGGCATAGATCAGTCGTGCGAGATAAGAGCGACACTGTGTGGAATATCAACCTGAACGTGCCGGCGCGATCGATGAAAGGTATCCTGATCATCCCCGTGGAGTATTACGATCCATACCGGAGGGACAGCGAGAAGTTTTTCAACCCCGAGATTGAAAAGGTGGAAGTGACCATCGAGGGCGTGCCCAACCAGCTGTTCAGTCATGGTATGAGACCACACCAGCAGTGGGATGAGATAAAAAAGCTACCAGTGGGGACCCCACATTATATAACAAAGGACCTGGACCTCGGCTCCGTGCAGATCGGTGAATACCTGACCACCAAGTACGCCCTATGGTTGGACATGCGATCCACGGATGATGATAAACTGCACGGTAGCGGGCGCCGTATAGATAACGGCAGCGAAGGGATAACCATCCAGATTACTAAGAAGGCTCAACCCGCTGGTAAGTTGAAATTATATCTGTACGTTATTATGGACGCGCAACTTAATATAGACAATGGGAGATTCGTGCAAACCATCTACTAGTGGGGGTACCCGGGGGTACCCACAACTACCCACTGACCCACACTGCGCCATAGTGTGCGGACAGACTGGCTGTGGGAAGACCGTTTTCGTGTTGGATATGTTGGAGGGTTACTACAAGGATGTGTTCGATAACATTGTTATCATGTGCCCTACTCTGGGCATGAATAAAACGTACGCGCGACCTTGGGTGATGACGGACCCGGACGTACACAAAATCGACCCTGGAACACGCCTGCAGGACTGGTTGAAAGCTCTTCACGAGAAATTTAAAGGGGAACCGACGCTGTTTATACAGGACGACTGCAGCGCTAATCGCGAGATAACAAAAAAGAGAGACATGCTATCGTACCTGGCCTTCTCCGGCCGGCATGCAAATCACAGCGTCTGGGTGCTAAAGCAGAAGTTCAACTCGGTGTTGAAAGACCTCAGGGAGCAGACGCGATGGGTGGCCTTATTTCACTGCAAGGACAGGGATTCGTTCGAGGAGTGTTTGAGAGAGAACGATGTGATGAGTAAATTAGAACGGGAACGGGTGAAGAAACAGCTCGCTGAAACTAAACACGCTAAGCTCGTGCTCAAGACCGACCAACCCGTGGCTTATATAGTATGCTAAGCAAAGCTAAGCAAAGCTAAGCAAAGCTAAGCAAAGCTAAGCTAAAGCGAAGCAAATGCTAAGTATAGCTATGATATTCGAAGTGTTTGTCGTGTGCAACTTAACCTTCATTTCTCTGTGTTTTGTCTGCATCGGGTATTATATAGTTAAAACTAAATCTTACTTGTTATATTATAAGATGGAGTGTGAGGAATTGCTCGAACAGTTAGTACCTGGGGGTACCCCCACTGGGGTCTCCCCCACTGATGATAAGCGAGAGAAACTGGTGGCGTTGGCTGTTGGCGGCAAAGCCAAACATTACTTTGGAGACTACACTCCGGATAAAATTCACAAAATGTCAGCCGAAGAAATCGATAAGCTGTACGCTAGATACGAGTCCCGGCTCGGAGCAGAAATGACAAAGACAATAGGATCGGCTATGACCCAGATATACACCGGTATTGTGGCATACTTCCTTCCCATTCCACCAGAGCGCTGACTTTACCTGTGGGAGGACCTCGAGAAAGACCCTTTTATCGAACACGCCGTGAGCTCTATCAGCTGCGAGCTGTACCACAAATATGGCATGTTGTTGGCTCCAGTGACGGCGGCGATTATCACGGCAAAGCATTGTCAATTTGAGAGAAAAAATAATAATAATAGTATAGATGGATGCTGCACAGGAAACCCCAGTGGAGGTACTGAGGGAAACCCCAGTGGAGGTACCCCCAACAGTGAGGGAGGAGACCCCTTCACAGGAACCCCCAACAGTAACCAGACAGAAGAATCCTAAGAGAGTAGCTGCCGGTAAAAAACGGTGGTGTAACCAACATAAAGTGACCAACCCAACCCGACTGTTGTTGGCTGTAGGCGTAACTGCTGCCTTGGCTATCTCGTGGTTATATACACGTGAGGGAAACCCTCACCGTGAGGTACCCCCAAACAGTGAGGTAACCCCCAACAGTGGGGGTACCCCCACAGTCGACCCGCATATCATGTTATAATATTAATATTTTATATCATATACATAATGTCTGAGGGGAAAACGTTCGTCAACGACGCATACCACGCCACAGTGGTCGCCAGTCTAGCCGTAGGGTACGCTCGGTTGACTAAAATGGTGCTTAAACAACCAACTATCAAGCTAGATTTCAACCTGCAGGATATGGGTATGCTCATAATGAACCTTGGTATGGCGATGGCCACAAAAGACATCCTAGTAAAACAAGGAATAATACCTGAAAATATAATGAAATAAATATAGGATGGCCACGATACCTATGATGGCCGGTGGGGCGTTAGTGAATGCCCTGGCATTTTCCGGGAGTAATTTCCTCTTCTCGAAACTACGAGATGATCACGCAATACAGGAAGAAAGGAAGCGGCACGATCTCGCTACTGAGAAATTACAAAGGGCACAGGCCGAGTACGCTAAAAAACGCCTCCAGAGGATCGATTTTATTAACGAACAACTCACGCGTGAAAACCATGCCGTTCAAACATTCAACGATGTCGATGAAGCAATGAAAGAATACTACCTACTAACTGGTAAACGATTGGAACCGCTCAATAAACCCACACTCGCTCAGTACTACACACCATCCAAGGGACAAATGAATCGTGAACTGGTCTTCATAGTGTTGGGTATAGCAGCTACTGCGTTGGTTGCGAAGCAATTAAATTAAAATACCTATATAAGTAAACATGAGACCCGCTCCATACCAATGCGAATACATACTTATGGGGAAGACCGAGGCCTGTGGTAGGAAATGCAGGAATCAGGGGTTCTGTTGTTTCCATATGGGAAGTCCTAACTACACGTGCTCTGTGTGTGGTATCGGGGTTAAAGGGCACTACTGTCTATGTAAAGCTCACGGAGCGAACGTAGTCAGACATCAACTCATCTACGAGAATAAAAAGGGCTACATAAAAGAACGTAGGCGACTGCTCAAGATAGACTCCAATTAAATGTTACTGTGAACCAATTAGACATTGGTTCTCTTAGGTGTAAACACTATGACTACTGTGCGCGAGCTGAAGCGGGTCGCAAAACAGAGAGGTGTGATCGGGTATTCTCGAATGCGGAAGTCAGCATTGTTGAGATTACTAGGTTTAGAAGCCCCTCCTACGGTAACACAATTAAAAGCTCAAGCAAAACAGCTTGGATACACGGGTTATTCAAACCTGGGGAGAGCCGGGTTAACCGCATTGTTATCACATGCCCCCGTAGCAAAACCTCCCACTGTAAAACAACTGAAAGCCGAGGCACACGATTTGGGTTTAGGCGGGTATTCCCGTATGAGGAAACCACAGCTTGTAGAATTATTACGACAGAATAGAGCTATTGACCTACAGTTCGTGCGCACTGAGCGCGCTGTAGGCAACTATTTGAGAGGTTGGCGCATGCACGTTGATAGAAACATAGACATTAGAGACATATCAGAGGCTTGATATCTGATAAGGTCAACCAGGAACTAAATAACCTAGGAAGTATCAAGTTTCAGATCACAGTGAAAATGTCGCTCGATAAGCAGGTTGGGAGTACCACTGAGTATGTTCAGCCTTACTTCCGAGGTAAACAAGAGGTCGTCACACATACAGAGACCATTGACGCATCAATCGATACCAGTTTTCAGCAGATACGAGAATACCTAGAACGCTACACACACTTGGGGTCCGGGTGGGCTGTAGATAAAATCGATAATGTCTATCTAGACATAGCTAACTACGTGCCGTTCAGAGGCGGGTCATACCTAGCCTTGCCCCCCTACTATAGGAACAAACATGCCATAGTAAACGTTAAGAATAGAGGAAACGATTGCCTGAGGTTAGCTATCAGGTCAGCCTTATTTCCAGCTGACACTCATTCAGATAGGCTTTCTAGCTATCCCCAAGACGATGGGCTCAACTGGGATGGCATAGATGAACCCACCCCCATATCCCAGATCACCAAAGTAGAAAAACAGAATAATCTGGTTATAAATGTCTTTGGACACGAAGGTAACACAACAATAGTACACAGGGTCAGCCCGGTGAAGGATCGCCAAGTTATCAATATATTCATGATCCAGCGAGGTGACAAGTATCACTACACATGGATAAAACACTTTAGCAGGCTGTTGTATGACCAATCGGCACACAGAGAAAAGACCCACTTCTGTGAACGATGCCTACATGGCTTCACACGATCTGATTTATTAGAATCCCACCGGGATGATTGTCAAGGTGTGGGGCAGACGGCCATACGAGTTGACATGCCTAAGGAAGGTGATAATATCCTAAAATTCTGTAACCACAAGAACCAAATGTCTGTGCCTTATATTATATACGCCGACTTCGAAGCCTTAGTTGTGGGTGGGGATTCCCCCAGTGGTAGCTTCACCCACAAAACACAAGAGCATAAAGCCTGTTCGTTTGGATACATTGTCGTCCGTTGTGACGGGGAAACGAAAGCTCCGGTAGTGTATAGGGGCCCTGACGCGGCTGAAAGGTTTCTAAAGTGTTTGCAGGAGGAAGAAAAAATTATTAGGAATGCAATGTATAGAATCGCTCCCATGCGTATGACCCGAGTCGACAGGCTAGCTCACGCTAGTAGCACTAACTGTCACGTGTGTGACTCACCACTTAACGGTGATTCGGTGAGAGATCACTGCCACATAACTGGTAAGTATAGAGGCGCCGCTCACAGCGCGTGCAACCTCAAGCTTAAAATCAACCCTAAGACAATAAACATCCCCGTTGTCTTTCACAACTTGAGAGGGTACGACTCACACTTGATCATGCAGGCCATCGCGAAAATCGATGGTAATATAACGTGCATCCCCAACAACATGGAGAGATACATCTCCTTCAGCTTAAACGGACTTAGGTTCATTGACTCGTTTCAGTTCCTCCTGTCGTCACTCGACAGTCTGGTCAAGGCCAACAATACCTTCCCTATCACCGATCGATACACAGACGCCGAGACTAGACCCCTGCTTATGAGGAAGGGTGTGTACCCCTATGAGTACATGGATAGTTGGGTCAAGTTCACCGAGACCAGACTACCCCCTATTGACTGCTTTTATAGCAAGCTGAATGAGGCGTCCGTCTCACGAGATGATTACTCGCACGCGACTAACGTATGGAATAAACTGGGTTGTAAGAACCTGGGTGATTATCACGACCTGTACTTGAGGACAGATGTACTGCTGTTAGCCGACGTGTTTGAGACGTTTAGGCGGACGTGTTTCAAGCAGTATACTCGACCCCGCATGGTATTACACCAGCCTAGGTCTGTCGTGGGACGCCTTGCTTAAAAAGACCGGAGTTAATTTGGAATTGCTCACAGATTACGACATGCACCTATTCATTGAGAAAGGCTTGCGAGGTGGGATTTCCATGGCATCCAAACGATACGCGAAAGCAAATAATCAATACGTGAAAGGTTACGATCCTAACAAGCCAACCAATCACATTCTCTACCTCGACGCAAACAACCTGTACGGCTGGGCCATGAGCCAGTATCTACCTACAGGGGGATTCGAATGGGTACCCCACGTTGATGTTATGGGGGTTGCACCAGATTCGAACAAAGGGTATATCCTCGAGGTTGACTTAGAGTATACCAAGGAATTACACACATCACACAACAGCTACCCCCTGGCCCCCGAACGTATGAGGGTTAACCCAGACTGGATGTCTGAGTACCAACATAACTTGTTAGGTGGGCGTGTGACAGACGTTGAAAAACTCGTTCCTAACTTAATGAATAAGACCAAGTACATCGTTCACTATCGCAACCTACAGCTGTACCTGTCGTTGGGTATGAGGCTGACCAAAATACACAGGGTGCTCATGTTCGACCAGAGCCCATGGATGGAGCCCTACATCAGAATGAACACAGACCTACAAAAAAAAGCCACCAGTGATTTTGAGAAAAATCTCTACAAGCTCATGAACAACTCGGTGTTTGGTAAGACTATGGAGAACCTGAGGAAACGCGTGACCGTGAAGCTGGTTCGGTCGAGTGAGGAAGACAAGCTCAGGAGATTGATAGCCAGTCCGGCATTCAACCGTAGTAAGATATTCACAGACAACCTGGTTGCCCTACACATGAAGAAAAGCCACATAAAATTCAACCGACCTGTTTACGTGGGGATGAGCATCCTCGATTTATCCAAACACCTGATGTACGACTTTTACTACAACGAGCTCAAGAAACAGTACGGTGACAGGTGTGAAGTGCTGTACACTGACACGGATTCCCTGCTGATGGAGATTCGAACCGAGGACGTGTACGAGGACATGAAAAAACACCTCGATTTATACGACACCAGCGACTACCCTAAGACCCATGCCATACACAGTACGGTAAATAAAAAGGTCCTAGGTAAGATGAAGGACGAGTGTGCTGGCACGCCCATAGCCGAGTACATAGGTTTGAGACCTAAGATGTACTCCATACTGAAAGCCGACAATAGTGAGATCCGGAAGGCTAAGGGGGTTAAGAAGTATGTGGTGAAACAACACATCAAACACGCCAGATTCAAGGAAGCCCTGTTCAAGACCCGTACCTTTAGGCATAAAATGAACACACTTAGAAGTGATGGACATAAGATATACGGACTGACTATAAACAAGACGTCCCTGTCGCCTATGGACACGAAACGTTGGATAGCTATTGATGGGATAAACACATACGCGTATGGACATGAAAAAATTTGAGGCTATTTACTACAGCCCGCGTGGGTACTGGAAAGGAGCTAGCGCAGTAGATAAGCTAGCTAAAATAGCGCGAGTACCCCCGGAGGAAGCCAAAGCGTGGCTTGAAAAACAAGCCCTGTGGCAGATCTATTTGCCGGCACCACACTACGTGCCTAGAAGGAGGTTCGGTATTAACATACCTAATAGCGTTCACCAGGCAGACCTACTGTTCCTACCCCACGACAAGAGGTACAAGTATGCCTTAACCGTAGTGGACGTAGCCAGTCGTTACAAGGAAGCCGAACCCTTGACCACGAAAGATTCGGCCCAGGTAGCCAGAGGATTCGAACGCATATACAAACGCAGCCCGCTGACGTGGCCAACAGAGCTGCAAGTTGACCCCGGACGGGAGTTCATGGGTGCCGTGTCACAACTGCTAGCCAAACACGATACAAAGGTCAGGCGTGGCACGGCCGGAGCCCATCGCAGCCAAGCCATAGTTGAGAGATTTAATAGGACTTTGGCTGAGCGCTTGTTCGGCCATCAGTATGCTAGGGAGATGGTCACCCCTGGAAAACGATCGACTGAATGGGTCACAAGGTTACCCAAGGTGGTGTCGGCAATCAACCATGAAGTCACCCGTCTCACCGGTAAGAAACCGGCAGACGCTATCAAACTAAAATCAATAGTTGCAGAGTCGGCCGCTCCATTGCGTGGGAAGGAGAAACAGATACCAGATAGGGCCCTAGTGAGGTATCTATACCAGCCGGGGGAACACGAGGGTGATAGTCGTAAGCGGGCCACCGATCCTATATGGTCAATCAAAACTTACAACATAGATAAAGTGGATATGAAAGCCGACGAACCTAACTTATACTACTTGAGGGATGGGCCGGGTAGGGGGTTTGTAAGAGAAGAATTATTGATCGTACCGTACGGCACAGTGTTACCTCCAACACACGTTAAGTAGTAGGGGTAATAGTAGCAAGAGCTAAGGGCCCAACCAAAGCCTTATTTACTAAATAAGGCTTTGTAGAGACTTTTTTAAAAAGTGGTCCAGAACCCCCATTGTATATACTACTCCAACTTATGTCTTCCGAGACAACATGCGTCGACTCTGGTTCGAGAATGACAATTAGAGGACGTCACGTGATCGACAGAGGTCGGGTGGTGAGAGGCCAAAAAGATTTGATTGAACTAAGCTGACAGCACGTTTCCACGCTGGGTCCAAGAGAGGTAGAGAGATGCATAACGTGAGATAGGATAAGTATAAAAAATGTCCAATTTTGCTGACAGTTAATAGTTTCATACAGATGTCTGTATATCAGTAGTAAGGAATACAAAAATTACATTAAATGTGAAATCAGCAGAAAATAAGTGTACTTGATTATTGACTCTGACAAAAAACACCCAAAAAACATTGTGCCAGTGAGAGTGGGGTTTAAGGTCTCATTCAAGATTATTACACTTACTTAGTGACCTGTATGCATGATGCTTGTATTACTCCAGATCAAAACCAATACACCAACCAAGATACCATGGAGATGCTTGATACGAATAATACGGTGAGTGTGGTTGACTTCACAGATATGGGAGGTGAGGTTGAATGGGTAGGTGTGGTTGACTGGCCAGGCTTGGTTGATGAGGTTGACTTGGTAGGTGTGGTTGATATGGCAGATCTGGTAGGCGAGTATGACTTGGTAGGTATGGATGACTCGGTAGATCTGGTGGGCGATGTTGACTTGGCAGATCTGGTACGTGAGGCTGGATTTGCAGGTGCATTTGACTTGGCAGATCTGGTATTTGTGGTTGACTTGGGAGATCTGGTAGGTAAGGATGACTTGGTAAGTGAGGTTGACTTCTTGTATGTCTTGTTGACTTGATTTGGTAAGTGTGGATGACTTCATTGTAAGTGTGGATGACTTGGTAGACCTAACAGGTGAGGGAGGTCTGGTAGGTGTGGTAGACTGTGTAGACGTCCTTTTGTCGATCCTGCAGTTTCTTTATCTGTTCTTTTGATGGCATTCTGCCATAAGAGGTTGAATTAACTTCTGTGAATTCAGGAAAAGAAAATAAGAATTCAAAGCACAAAAGTGTTAAGCAAAAAAGAAAGTGAGAGATATGATCTGTTAAAAACGTTTTCATGCAATATGCAGTACCTTAGTATGTGGCTGATATCATGCTAGATGCGAATGTACTACTGTTCAGTCTATATCTTTGTTGTCTATAGCCTGTTTTATATTGTACTGTCCAAATAGTGATACTATCATTTTTTAAGTTTCCACGCTAGTTTTAATACTAACTGTGATAATCTAGTGGTTTTACTGTCTTTCGTAGACAGGTTCTTCATATTTTCCATATGTATTCTTTTTTGTCATATATGTTCTCGTCACGATATGGCTGCGACATTGCCGATGTGACGTTAAATATTAACTCACTCACTTTTTATAAGTACTTATTCTTTGACGTCAGCACCAATAATAGACTGCTCAGACAGTAAGGCGTTCAACCTGTTTAATTTTCACTGCGTTCACTTTCTGGAAACAGGTTGTCAAGTCAGTATGTAAGATATATCTGTGATGAGCTGCACTGTAACTCACACAGAGATATCGAGGAAGAATATGTCATGCGCTGAGAGCAGACAGTATAATTCCGGTACTTACACATATTCTATGTATCCTTTTTATCTCACATGTAATGTTGTAGGTGATCCTTCTTACCCAGTCTCAGCGGCAGCAGGGGCAGAATACATACTATGGTTTTCTTTTCAGACCAGAACATCAAAACAATTCGTCAGCTAATGACATTCTTGCTATTTATGTGTTTGTTTGTTTTTCATTATTGATCAGTGTTATTTACTTGTCAGTGCTACGTACGCCTGGCTTGTATTTGCCATGAAAAGCGACTGCCCTCCCTGTTAAGGGTCCCCGTTGTTATCGTATTAAAGTTCCTGTTTCGAAATATTCAAAAGCATTGTCTTTAAGCTGATCTAAAACATTAAACTGTAGCTTTATTTCTGAAAAAAAAATGAGCTTTGATTAAGACTGAGAAATGCTTAACTACTGCGAACGAAAACTGAAATACACCATGACCTCAAAGCTGGCAGTTAAGTATGATTTTACATAAAATTCAGAAGATGTAGAAACATATTCCATAATGGTTAATGTCTTTCATGTCTACAGGACATATAATTCCAGAGTGTATGGTTCATGATCAATCAAACTGTAACATCCACAGATCAACCTACCCATTTATCTAACACTAAATGTGACTGGTCAAGGGAATTCTTTCACCCAATGAATAGTGGCGTTCTTTTCTGATGGCCGTGAAACTAAATGACTTAACAGTGACCCCAAAGTCATGGTTTTATTAAATTTGCTTTTGCACACGAAAAGCTTGACGTTGCTTATATGTTTCAGGTTATGTGATTCATAGGCACGAGTCAGATTTGCAAATTAAATTTTAATGCCAAATATTTACCCTAATGATCATATACATAATACATGATGTTATATTTGTGTGACTTGTCAATGATAAAAGAAAAAGAGTTTCGTTTTAGACTGTTATTACTGACTTAGAAATGTTATCATAACTATCTTAATTTTTTGAAATTCAATGCCTAAATTCACTTAGTTATTTTTAAAACAAACACCCGAAAATCAATTGTTCATATCGTCGGTGTGATATGAGTGAGATAAATTTTACACCGCACTCAGCAATATTCCATCTGTATGGCGACGGTCTGAAAATAATCGCGTCTGGATCAAACAGTCTAGTGATCACAACATGAGCATCGATCTGCAGTTGGGAAACGGTGATATGCGTCAACCAAGTCAGCGAGTCTGGCCACCCGATCCCGTTAGTTGCCTCTTCGGACACGCATAGTCGATTTATGGCAAGTATAGTTTGCTGAAGGTCTATTCTATACCAGACTTTCGCGGGTCTGGTGTGATATGAAGAAATGGGAATTAAATATGGTTACGGTGTGTAACATGTGTCAACAACACCATGTATGTGATAGCAGGGCATATATACTACCAAAATGCTTAATGACGCAATGGCAAGGCAATTGTCTATCAGCGACACTGCAGCTAAATTATCAACCCATGTAAGACATGATGAAATATACATGCATTCTTGTCAGGTACATACAAATACACAGAGAATGTTTCGTGCCGTCGGCAATATCAGATTCGTATATGGAAAGAAAATGCCTGTCAATCAAGGACTGTATGTTAGCTTTAGAACAGAGCAAACCTTGTAGATATACGATCAATGCCACGAATGCCCCAAGAGTTAACTCTTTAATCTGGATCATCGGGACATAGCATAATAAGTGAATAGTAAGAGTGCTTCCTGCAGAAAACCCAAGCAAATGATGGATCAGGTATGTTACTGTGAGGTATGACGAAATGCTTTCTTCAAAAAAGACTTGGAAAGTATTGCTTGGTGTTTAATATAATGTCCATATGCCATTTAGGGTATAGGCTATGTATGTAAGGGTATATAATATATACTGACACTAACGTAAATGCATCTACGTTTCCCACATGTGTTCTGTAGGCTTCAAGTCCGGCAATATTGAAAGATTCTGGATTCTGCAGGCGCTTTGTACCCCAAGTCCTTGAGAGAGGAAACAAACGTGCATTCCTGCTGACTTTTTTTCACCATTTCGACTTTCATATGAGTAATGTATTGAGAGGAGTACTAGATATGAAGGTAAGTGAGTTAAAATTTAAAGTCACTTTGGTAATATTTCAGCCACATCGTGACTACAACAATGTATAGATTAACAATAATTATATAAGGAAAGACAGATCATACATTGCTGTCAACGAATGACACTGAAATTACTGAAATATAAAACACAAACGTTTAAAACCAGTAATTGAATCTAAAACATCTTAGCTATATGAGACAACACAATACAAAAATAGGATCGCCAACAACTCAAGGTAGATCACCTTACTAGGGACCATGGGGACTTAAAGTACCTTTGCTACCGGCATGGACCCTAGTTGGATTTACACCACCCCCTCAGCCGCTTGTAAGAAATGTTAGCGAAAATAAAAATAACAAGAATACTACGATTTAAAAATCCTGGCATGATACATTGACTTTGAACGTTTTATGTTTGTGTACGATATGAAGACGAGTAGTGACATGCAGTTTTCATATGTGTCTAGTAGTTCAACTGTGTCAGTGGATATGCTACATGCATATGACACTAGGGACATGCGCATAGAAGAAATATACTGCCGGTTTTCATTAAATCATTAAATCCTTCGCCACAATCTTATCATCTTATCCGAGCAGCTTTCTTTAACGAGTGGAGACAAGTTTGATATTCAAGGACACTGGGGTGAGATCAAGTTATCATCATATTTTATTTTGTCGTGAAAGAAAAAAAAAACGTCACCTGAAACAATTTCATTTGAAGACTTGCATATGAATACATGCAAGGGGACAAGAGTGATGGATGGCCGAACGAGTGTCTCCATTTCGTCATGAAGATCAAACACATAAAAAGGTAGTGGTAACGTTTATTGCTTTACGATTCATCAAGCATTGGTGGCATATTTAAGTAAATTTTTATGTCGTTAAAACAAATCACGAGCCTAATTTCGTTAGCAATCTTTATTTACAGCTAATGGAGAGGAAGGTAGCCCGAAAATACTGACCAACCACCTATGAACTCATTACTTACATAAAGGATATCATCTCAGGAAAACAGTATCGGATAGTACAGGGTTTTTAATGTCCATCCAGATGTTGTCGCAAAAAGACTTTGGTTAGGTAAAGTGGCAAGCCCAACACCCGGTGTTAATGTAGTAGGGCGTGGAGTCATCCCAAAGATGACATCCTTACCTTGTCAGCTTGCTGACGGGGTTAACCTCTTTGGTCATGTGGACAAGGCGTCCGACTTCGGATCAGAAGGTTCCTCGTTCGAATCCCAGCACGGGACTCGGAAATTTTGTGGCTGCTACATTAAGATAGGATGAAAGATAAGATCAAGGATAAAGGTATGGATGAAAATATAAACCAACAGACACGGGACGTTGTAAAAGGAAAATTATACTGTGAAACTCTTGTAAAAGAACAATGTGTGTGCTCACAATTTGTTCACTTCAGTTTCATTGGGTTTTTTTTCAGAAAGAAGGTTAACGATATTTACTCAGAGCTCCAGATAAGTTGTCAAGCAATTAGGTATTTACTCCCGTGTCTGCATGCGTACGAGTAACTGCATTTTTTAGGAGTAACCACCGTTTTATATATACATACTCGCACTAGTTTAAAGAATTGCGTTTCTTATCCAGATTGGGTAACTAACACTTCTTAATGCTTCGCCATAGACCTAAGTTCTTAGTAATTCGTATATTGTCAAATGCATCACTGTCATTTTAAACACTTAAACTGGAAAACACGTGATTACTTACCAGAGTGGGTACGGCTGTGATAGTATACGTTTATATAAACATCGCTTAAAGGTCACATGCAACCAAAAAATCAAACATAATTAAAACACAGTTATCACTTACGCATGATATATAATATGCAATGCAGCTTGTGAAAACACAAATAAACAAAATTATAAGCGTACAATAGTACGGCGGCGTATTAGGGTCACGGTGAAAATTGTTTTTGGTGTCACTATCTCCTACATAGCACTTATTATCTCCTACGTAGGACTTAGTATCTCCTACGTAGGACTTACTATCTCCTACGTAGGACTTACTATCTCCTACATAGGAAATAGTATCTCCTACGTAGGACTTACTATCTCCTACATAGAAAATAGTATCTCCTACGTAGGACTTACTATCTCCTACATAGGAAATAGTATCTCCTACGTAGGACTTATTATACCCTGCGTAGAACTTACTAACTCCTACGTAGGAGATAGTACGTCCTACGTAGAAGATAGTATTCTTAACTCCTACATAGGAGATAGTAAGTCCTACGTAGGAGATAGTGACACCAAAATAATTTTTCACCGTGGCCCTAATACGCTTCCGTACAATAGCGATTCAGAAGTGCAACATTTTGAACTTGGGCTTACTTCCCTCGAAACGAAGCCCTCGGGAAACCGATTGGATGGTTCATTTGCTGATACGCTGAGGGCCCATTTTGTGTACAGAAAGATTAGCTGTTTGAAGGACATTTTAGAAGTATGGCGAGTCACAAGAAAGGAAGATTCTTTATGGATAACAGCTTCTTATATTGTACTTGATGCGTCGTGTCAGTATGGATTCATATACCATTGTCAAACAAAATCATATACACTAGAAGAAATTGTTATCCATAAAGAACGTATTTAGAAGAATTTACGTTCAAATAAAAAACCATCTCAGTAGAGATGGTGAACTACTGCGTGGCTGGAAACTCTCATTCGTCCATGTACACAGCAGGACTTGAAACTGATAGAGTTTGCACCAGTTTCCGTCAGATCCAGTCATCCGACAAAAATGGATGTAGTTTGTTTGCAACCCACAGACATAAAAACATGTCATGTGTACAAGTATCACACCTGCCTAATTACATAATGTTGCAGAGACAGGACTCGGGTGCACGAGTCATTTAGTGAATCGTTTGAAGTCCGAAAGGTATCAGAATCTGCAAATGTGTCTTTTACCTTGCATGTGACCCTTAACATTTGCTAACGCTGTTATAGAGTTTTTGTTCTTGTACGTTTGGGGCTTTTATGTACTTCCAGACTTGTAGTTAATTGATCATGAGTAATTGTGATTTTTATATTGTAAATACGTGCCTTATCTGGAGCTGTAAATTTTACAGTGCCTGTAGCAAAGACCAACAATTCAGAAGAGTCGATACAGATTTATCAAAGGACAAGGTCATCGTCCACATACCAGTAAGGTCTCTCTAGGCGTATCTGAACGTAATCCATTTTTTCTATTTCAATCGTTCCAGTTCGATTAACTGGCCAATGCAATCCATCTGGTTCAAACAGCAAGGATGTGCATCCAATGGGATTGTACCACCATCCAGATCCTTTAGAGCTTGCACAGCCATTGAGATCCTTGTTGTACGTAGCAAAACGCGCTCCGTTCAAGTTCTTGGTGCCATCTCCAGCTCCACCAAAACCATCCAAATAATGATCACTGAGGTTAACACTAGTGTTTTGTTTGAAGTAATCCCAGTGACAAGCATAGCCCTCTGCTTCAGCATCCACTCGGAAATTCTTGTACAATAGTAAACCGTTGTTAACACGAATTACCCACACATATATAAGTAAGTCATACGAAACATGCTTGGTTAACTGGTGTAGATTTTCAAGGCCGAGAAAGTAAAAATGAGTACCCTTGAAAAGCGGAAGGCCTCGTTTCATTGTCTCCCATGTCCTTGTAAACTTTCCGTTGAAGGTATATGAGTAAGACGTCACATAATTTGTGTACTTACTCGGTGGCCCGCAAAAGTATTCGAAGATATAACCAGAATTCAATGGTTGAAGGGAGTAGACTTTATTCTGCCGTGGTGTATCTGATCATTCTGAGATGAAAGGAAAAATATATGGTAGTACATGTATATAGAAAACGGGGTATACAGGGCATTGGCAAACAATGACAATTTATGATTTGTGTATATCATATAATTATGTGTCCCCATATACAGACTTGCACGAATGACCTGACACCTTTCCCCGTCTGGGATTTGACTACATCGCACATAACCAGTGGTAAACATCAAAGGCATACACGTATGTCTCCGGTTATTCAACTACAACCATTTAACGTTCAGAAAACAAGTATAACTCCTGACATTTAAAAAACAGCAAGTTCTGGGCCTAGCGAGGCCCTAATGATCGTCAGTCTGAGCAATGGACAGTCGATGATTCATAAAATGTATAAAATGTCCACGAAACAGAGACCCACACCATCACTGAACAAACAGCAAGGGGTTCAGCTGCATTGATCACCTCAAGGCCATACGCCTCATTACAACGTCTACAGTTGTGTAGAACATAGATGTATTAGACCAACACACCCTTCCACGTCAACGCCTTTCAGGAGTGGACGTCTCACTGGACAGTATGCCCTCAGCTCAACGCAGTTTTCCTCTAATGGTATTGGTGGAGAGTCAGATTCATGGGTCACTGGTGACAGTGAAGGCACGTGGGTCAGAGCTGACAGTGAAGACACAAGGAACAACCCTGACAGGGAAGTCACATGGGACAGTGAAGACACATGGGTCAGAACTGACAGTGAAGGCCCAGCAGACAGAGCATACAGTGAAGACACATGGGTCAGAGCTGACAGGGCATACACATGGAACAGAGCGACAGAGAAGGGACAAGGGACAGAGCTAACAGTGACGTCACAGAAGACAGAGCGGACCGTGAGGATGAATTTAAAAATCCTCATATTCATAAATATATGTTATACATCGATTTTACTCAAAATCTGTTTGTTTGGTTTCGGCAGTGATAACGTCGAATTGACCACAGGAGATACACACATTTTACTTAATGACAAGCATCTTTCCATCCATATCGCTTGTGATGAGAAAAGAAAAGTAACGCATGTCTCACTTAAATACCAATTCTGCTAACTACAGGGATCAATTTTTGGATTCCTCAAAATAAAGTTCTTTGAAAAACTGTCTTTGTGGATATACTATCATCCCAACACACAGGCATGTATTCTCACAGTACAAGGTCATCTCCCACATACCAATACACCGGCACAGTATACATAATGACAACCTTCATTAACTCCATTTCAACTGTTCCTGTTCTGTTCGTGGGCCAATAAAGTCCGTTCAGGTGAAATCTGAGGATTGTACATCCAAGTGGATTGTACCACCAACTAGCGTTGTTGATATGGGCACAGCTGTTGATGTCATTGTCGTGAGCACCAAAACGTGCTCCATTCAAGTTCTTTGTGACATCGCCATTTCCCCCAAATCCATCTAGGATTTGATCACTGCCAACGAATTTACTACTTCTTTCAAAAGAGTCCCAATGCACAGCATAACCTTTGGTTTCAGAGTCCACATGGAAGTTAGTGTAGGTAACCATTCCTGGGTCGTTACCTGCTGATACGGGTAGAACAACCAAATCATATCGGCCTTGCTTGGATAATTGATGCATGGTTTCAAGACCGAGAAAGAAAAATCCGCCAAAAATAGGTATACCATCTTTTGCTTGCTGGAATGGCAGTGCATAGTCGTGGTTATATACATACACGAAAGCTGCCACATTTGTGTAATTCGTAATTCCACACTTCCACTCAAAGACATAGCCCGACCCCAGTGGCTGAATGAAGTAGTTGGTGCTACCGAGTGGTGTCTCTGTGCAATCTGAAATTGGAAATCAAAAGGATTATGAAACAGTTCTTGGTGTTGAGAATAAACAGTAACCTCTGCTCCCGTCTACACATATAGCTTAAAGATGCAATATACAATACTGGCTGGTTTTAGATTCCGCACACAAGCTTCTAGAATACAGTAAACTACCTTTGGAACTATTCACTATCTCCTAATGAGTGAGTTAAAACTTCAGATCACCTCGGCTGTATTTCAGACATATCGCGACTATAAAAGTTGTAAATATGTTAATGAAATATTAACGAGCTTTTATAATTGCCTGTCTGCAAAGGACAGTAATACAACACAGATTTGTAATTAACACTAGCACATAACCATTAAACACTATTTCTATCTCAAAACGTACAATGCAAAAATGAGCTTTAGGTTGACAACAATTAAACTAATCTAATGCTCAAAGGAAAGTATACACGACTTTGATTAGACATTAAATCAAAACAGAAACAAATATCATTGAAATTATTTTGAATTCAAGAAGAATATTCAATTGCACATCAAACGTCCATACATACAGTGCATGGAAAGGTGAAGGTTTGGTTTGATGGTCAGTGAAAGAGAACTGTTGTCAAAAGAATATTTACACATCACGAAAAGTCAAATACAAACATGTGTCTCTCTGGAAATGTCATTGAAATCAAGCTCAATAGCGTGTATAGCATCCATTGGCGTTGATGCAGGCCACAACACAACGTCCGCATGGATGACGCCAGGCGACGAATTACATCAGGTGTGATTCGTTGCCATTCCGGTTGTTCGCTCGTGGTCGACCGCTCCCAGGCCTGTCAGATGTGCTGCCGGTCTGCCTGAGCCGCCGCATCAGTCTGACGACGGTTGCATCCAAAGGTTCTGGCGATGGCGGTATTGGTCGCTCCTTGCTGCGCCATTCTGACAGCTCTCTCTCGTTGAACTTGGCTCAAACGTGGCATACCTCTTGTGTTTTTCTGATCACTGTGTCCCTAACGTGTCCCATCGACTGATTTACACCGCCAAAAATGCACGTGCATTTCGTGTCACACACAAAAATGCCGTTTTTCGATTTTATGCTGCGTTTTTGTGAATCTTAATTTTTTGGTTCAGTTTGTTCTCTGAAAGGATGGGTCTTAACATCGGTAACATGGCTCTGTATGGATAATATATTTCACTTTGCTAACTTTTTATGTACTTGTTTAGATGTATACTTTCTTTTGAGCATTAGTTGACATTGTAATCTACTCCATGGAGTGAAAAGGATTATTCCTTTTCCTTTAGGAAAGCCAAATACGTCTCGCGAGACCCTTTTGTCACAGGAATTTGGCTTTTATGTGGCAAATGTGTGCTTGACCTCAAGGCCACCTGACAGACCGTGAAGGTCGATAGTAGAATTGGTCTTCAGCAGTCTAAGTCGTAGGGGAAAACTGACGATGTCGGGTAGTAAGACTCGCCTAATTGCTTGATATGTGCCATCTCTACTGCGTTAATTGTTACTTTTGTTGTTAATTACTGGACTCTTTGGTTCAGACCAGATTGTTTATAGTTGGAATATTGGAATGTTTGCCACTTTCATAGTCTGCGTTAGGTTAGTACAGTAGGATGTGCTCTCCTATAGTCCACAGTAGAAACTGTCATTGAAGCTGAAAACGTATCACTGACCTCTGTAACGTCTTTGGCAGTAGTCTCCTACAAAACCGTCAACACACTGACAAGCCCTGCTCTCAGAGACGAAGGTCCCTCCATTCTCGCATGGACACACCTGTAAACAGATGAACATTAGAGCTTTACCATGAAGTCGGCATAATTAGGGAAGTGTTTGGCAGATACCAATGCCCACGAGCAAGTAGGTACCCTCTCTTCGGGATTTACTCTTCACGAACCGACTCGTCATCGTCAAGTTATCAGACATACGTCCCCTTGAACTTAGGTCGAGGACAGTGTGTATAAACCTATCCGTTGTGTAGCCCCAGGACGCCAGGACAAACGTAATAGAGTCTAATGTGCATGTGCCTACATCTGTGTCAGTTCCACAACGAGATATTGTATCTGTTAACCATAGGTTCAATCGTACCCCGACCAAACGTGAACGCGGCAGGTCATCATGGTGTTGGATGGACATCGTAAAAAATCTGACTGTCCTAGACAAAGTAACTATATACTCATAACAAGAAGAAGACGGTAGATCACCATACTAGGCCTTCCCTTACACAAGTTGGTAGGTAGTTACTAATTTTACGATCGCAACATTGTATCTCGTGGCAATTAGTGCAAAGTGTTTACAAGTTTCTCTTGCCAGGCATTTATATCGCTTCATTGCTAATGGGGGCTTAAACACTGCCGTTGTGACTTAACGTTTAGCTCTCGCACTCGCCAGCAATGTAAATGTATATGAACCTCCATACTTATTACCTTACTCAGGGCTTCATGTTCATAGTGAACACAAAGTACGTCTTAGTAGAACCAACCATCGTGACACCGAAGGTCAGATTCAAGAAAATGATTCGTACGGAGAAAAATACAGTTTGTAATTGGAATACAATGCCAAGCAAGAAAGCATGTTATGGGTGCAGTTACATGCACTTCAAGTGTCATTGCTCTGGGTACGGGCCATTATAACATCAATGTGAAGTAGGCAGTCTCCGTTGAAAGATCAATAACGCTCTCCGGTGCCGTTAAGGTTTTGGTCGATTCCATGTATGGTGACCTTCCTTTTATTGCGATGTAAAGCCTAAAGTAAAATATCTCACCATTGCTGTATGGCTACAGTCATCATCAACCTGCAGTCCACTACAGGTACTATCAACATAAAAACTGCTCAGTTGACAAGTATTGCCATCGGGAGTCTTGCAATAAGATGCTGACACACAGTGTGGGTCATTCAGGCAGATTACAGAACATTCGATCATGCTTCGGGCAGGTTTGACTGTCCTCAGACCACTGCTTGACTTAGAGGATGGGCAGTTCATGAACGGGACTTGTCTTCGTTTCGCAAGAGTGGTCAAGGGGAAGACAGCTAGAATCATCATGGACACTGTTACAAGCTTCATAATATCTGTGAAAATGCCGCCCCTCTGCAGTTGTTTAATGCACAGTCTTCATGACGTTTGAACTGTGACACATTAAAAGAAATAAGCTTAATATTCATACGACACTTTATGCAAAATCATGGCTACTACCGTGACATAATAAAGTATACACATGTATACTCGACATGTTGTCATATTTGTCTGATATAATTTGTTTAGTACAGACCATCGTTATGACCCATTGATCTAAAAACTTAATGACAATTTCACATGAGCTCATTGCTGTAGGTGCAACACTGCCGTCAACGTTTCAGGACTTGCCGGTAGCAGGGATTCTGACGTCCCCCAATACTATAAGAACTGGAGTCGTGCAACAAATACTACAAACAAAAAGTATGGGAACATCCGACAATTCTATAATTATACATAGATTTAGCGTGGTGAGGTCAGTTATACTCTAAAGTAAATGCAGTTTTTTTTGTGCTTAAAGAGCACTCTAATTGACATGTTAGAACGTGCAGTGAGGCAACTGATTCCATATTCGTTGAGTATGAATGAAATGAAACATTGTCCGAAAACAAGAGTGGTTAAAACAGCAGCACCATGTTTGATTTAAACACCCAAACAGAACAGACTAGTGCATGTGAAAGACAGACTTCCCTTGCATCTTGTGGCAACTGGGCACTGGCAGTTAGGAATCGGTTCCGAAGGGCCTGGGGCACAACGTATCGGTTATCTGCCCTTGATGTTTGTCTGGGTGTTACAGAACGAGGCCTGTCCTGTACTCTACCAATGGCCTAGAACCTGTCCTTCATTCTGTGAACCGCAGGACACACCTAGCAAATTTTGGGGTGTTCCCATACTTTTTGTTTGTAGTATATCTCGCCGAAGAGATTTAATATAATCATCACAAAACACTTCTATTTACCCTAGCCGTGAGTTGACACTGTCAGCCGTGAGCTTCTAAAATTTACTACAAAACAATAAAGATACAATTCCTTTTACATCATGCCATGTGTTCATGCATCACTATCTAGCAGCGATGACACCACATGTTCGCAAAAAGGTGAGCGTGTCCTGCCCAACCATCATAAACATATGCAAAGGTTAGTTATTTACATGATATAACTCAGGAACGCATGTCTAGCATATAATGAGTTTTAGTTTTACGTCGTGCTCAGCAATATTCCAACTATAAGTCAGTAAATGATGGACCAGACACTCAACAGCATGAGCATCGATCTGCGCAGATGGGAACCAATGACTTGATTAATCGGCGAGTCTGATTACTCTATCCCGTTAGTTGCCTCTTTCGACAAGCATGTGAAGGTGTAGGGAAATATTCTAACCCGAACCTTCACGGGTGTCTACATAATCATTGTAAAACACTGAGACTGTGAATGTGAAAAGAAATGTTCATCAACTCACTGAACTTGATGGACATGCTATTTTCCCGTGTGTCCGCCTTCAGAAAACAGAACATATGCAATTCACGAAAGCGACAGGAACCACTGACATCTGGTGTTGCTGTAAGTTATGTATTTCCGCACGTGTAATTATAAATAATTATGAGCGAAAAGTAAAATAATAAATATTTCATGTGTTTATTTACTTACTTATTCCGAGCCATGTGTAGATAAGCGACTTCTGATGTGTCGTATGATCAGTTTTTGCGATTAGCACACGAAAACGAATTAAGTGGTTAATGTGCTCTCAAGGTTTTCTCAATATTTGCACTTGCGCAGTTCAGTCATTTTTTGAAAACAACTTGGAACTCTGAAAAATAGATAAAAACTTAAATTTAATGAAATTATTTTGATATCAAACAATGTATCTTAGCTGTGAGGCATACGTCAATACCCCTTTTGGTACGTATGTGGGCTACATGAAAATCAGTAATTAGACACAAACGACAGAAATCCGAAAAAAAAACAACAGTGGCGGTTATTTGTTTACACTTACGCTTCAGTAATAAGAATACATTTGTAAAACGGTGGAGGCTGCATGTCTTCTCTCCCTCAGATCACTTCGAAAACATGTGGCACGCGATGTCATTTGAATGCAGAGAAAGGTATACAGTACCATATGAAGGAAATTGAAATAGGATTATATTTGTCTTGACAACCAGCTAGCTCTCTTCACCGTTTAAACACAAAATAACACCCCCCCCCCCCCCCCCCCCCACACACACACACACACACCAAACACTTTAACCCGATTATGTTTCTAAGAAATCTTCCTGTTTTCTTCTGTGACGCCATATTGCTTACAGAGTGACACTTACAGCATGAAACGACCTCAGGTGAAGACTGTACCAACCGAAAACGTTTTCCAAACCTATTTCAGCTGTATCTTCTTATAAAATTATAAAACCAAATACAGAGTGAAATAGCGTTCAAAGCGTAATGGAGGTCGGACGTTTAAACATTTTGTGAAAGCCACGAGTTTTGACGAAATCGTCCTCAGCATGAATACGGCTTCGAATTCACAATCATCGAGGTTTTCAGAGTCATATTTGGTATATATCGGACTAAATATACGGGATTGCTATTCTGAATAAAATTCAGTCCATGAAAAGCCAAGGGAAGATAGCAAGTAATGTTCAAAAGCTCAACGAAGTAGATTGTAAATTATTGGTTGTCCTCCTATTGAAATCGGGAAGTTATGCGGCTAATTATTGAACAGTTTCGTTTGTTTTGGTGATCTCCTGTCGCGAGTAAACGATATATTAATAATCACGAGTATCGACACACTGTTTAGTTAAACTAACAGGAAATGTTTCATGCGATTCTGACCCGTGAAGGTCCCGGGGTAGAATAGGCCTTCAGCAACCCATGCTTGCCATAAAAGGCGACTCAGCTTGTCGTAAGAGGCGACTAACGGGATCGGGTGGTCAGGCTCGTTGACTTGGTTGACACATGTCATCGATTCCCAATTGCGCAGATCGATGCTCATGTTGTTGATCACTGGATTGTCTGGTCCAGACTCGATTATTTACAGACCGCCGCCATATAGCTGTAATATTGCTGAGTGCGGCGTAAAGCTAAACTCACTCACTCACTCACTCATGCGATTCTTATGCCACCATGACTTATTTTAAGGAATATATATGACCGTTATTTTTCTCACCTGTGGCGGTACCCGTGGCGAGCCACCTACTCGTGGTGGGTACTAGGTCACGCCAAGAGCTCGCCACCCCCGTTGTGGACACGGGGGCATATTTGGTCCACCAACCCGTTTGCCGTGGGTTGCGGCCCTGTGTCGGTGGAGGAGGGGATCCTGGTGGTTGAGGGCATGGGAGCAGTACAGTGTTCCTTATGCTCAACACACCACTTCGGCCCTAACTTCACCTAGACGGGTGGTTGAATAGGCCCGGTTCAACCAATCGGCTGGTCATGCCAAGCCCTGTGTATGCATATTTTGATACACAATTTTGGACACTCCAGAAGGCGGTGGCTCATGGGCCAATCTGGTAGAACTGTTTATTTTTTCTACTGGAGTATACCATCCGGGTATCCCTGGTGCTACAAGTCGGTGACCCACTTGTGATGAGCACTGTCTTTATGACACTCCGTGGTGGGTGGGGAGCTCGGATGGTGAACCATTCAATCTCAACCATGGAATACCAAACCCCTACCAAAAAACCCAAAACGTCCACTTGAAAATGATGATCAGGAACGACCCTCTGTATCTGCTGATTATTGGCCACGGTTTATAGTTATTGAGACTCTTGATAAGACTCCTATCAAACTCAATCTCTTTGCCATTTCTAAAGGAATCTCTGGGGTAGCAGGAGAAGTCAAAAACATCAGGAGCTTGAGAAATGGTACACTGTTGATTGAATGTAACAGGAAACAACAAGCGACAAACTTGTTATCAATTGATGTGTTCATTGCAGTACCTGTTCTGGTTTCAGCTCACAGAACATTGAACACTAGCAAGGGCATTGTCCGAGACCGTGACCACCTCCTTTCAGATATGACTGAGCTTGATATAGTTTCTGAGTTGGAGGACCAAGGACTAACGTATGTCAAAAGGTTTATAACCCGAAGAAATAATGAGACTGTTCAAACAAGCACTTAACTCTTTTCATTTTCATCTCCAAATCCTCCTAAGTCAATAAAGGCAGGTTACTGCTATCTGAATGTTGATATATACATTCCAAATCCTCTGCGCTGCTTTAAGTGCCAGAAATACGGACATGGCGTTTCTAATTGCACATTGTCTGTTACATGTGCTCACTGTGATGAGAATACACATGTAACAGAAGATTGTGATAGTAACTATGAAAAATGTGCCAATTGTCAAGGAAGTCATTCGGCTTTTTCGAAAGAATGTCCAGTTTGGAAAAAGTATATGGAAATAAACAGGATGACATTTTCTCAAAACATCAGTTTTGCTGAGGCAAAAAAGATTGTACAGTCTTCCTAACAGACGGAAACATATGCCTCTATCACCAAAACACCCGAAACGGTTTCAAAAGACATTACTACACCCGTAATCACTTCATCACACTCCTGTCAGACAGACTTGACATGGGTGAATACGGAGCATCCAGAACCTCTCTCTACTCAGATAGCACCACGTACTATCCAGCAGATCGAGTCGACTACTTCTCGTCAGCCTAGAGCTCAGTTGGAACGAAGTGAAAAAGAAAATGTCAAAACCAAATCAAAAGCAAAAAGAGAGGCTACTAAACCAAATCGAACTCCAAAGGGGTCAGAAAATAAAATAAACAGATATGGTTCAATGGAAGAAATGGAAGTGTGTGATAACACCCATCCCAGGGCACATAGCTTGTCGCCCTCAAAGAAAGTACGGGGTAGATCCCCAATCAACCCACCCAAACGGTAATGTTCTGCAGAAATATAGGGCAGTGGAACTATACAGGATTAAAGACAAATTTTGTTGAATTACATCTTTTAGTTCAAGGCCTGGCACCATCAATATTCTGTCTGCAAGAAACGTATTTGATGATCAACATCCGAAACCCTGCATTATAATGGGTGATCTTAAAGGCCATAATCCACTTTAGGGTGGTACAAATACTAACACTAAAGGTAAAATACTAGAAGATTTTATTTCCAATAATGATTTGTGTATATACAATGATGGTTCGAATACTTACCTGCATCCTGCAACCGGCACATACTCTTCTCTAGATATGTATCTTGCAGACTCTACTGTGCTTAATGAGTTTGAATGGTCAGTTCACAGTGACCTTTGTGGAAGTGATCACTTTCCAACGATACTATGTACTGAAGCCTGATTTCAAACTTTATGCACATCTAAACTACCCGAATGTTTCTTGGATATGGCTGATCCTATTCACGTGTTTTCAGACGTTTTAACTGAAATTGCTGATGAGTGCATATCAAGGTCCTCTACATCTCCAAAATAAATTCACGCACGCCTGTGTCTAAAGTGTGGAACATGATTCAGAGAATAAAAGGCAAAGGTTCAAAATTGCCCGTTCACCATCTTAAAGATGGTGATAATTTAATAACTGACACGTCTAAAATTGCATATACAACAAGCAAAACTCTTACCAAAAACTCATCAGCAGCAAATTATGTCCCTGAGTTTCAGAGGTATCAGAAACAACAGGAAAAGACGAAACTTAATTTTGAATCAGATAACGGTGAAGATTATAATAAAGTGTTTTCATTACATGAGCTACATACTGCTCTTGAGCAAGCTCATGACACTGCAACGGGTGATGATAATATACATTACCAGTTACTGAAACACTTACCTGAGCCATGCCTGGTCACATATTTGATAAAATATGGACGTCTGGAAAATTTCCTCCTTCATGGCGTAATGTCATTGTAGTCCCAATACCAAAGCCTGGTCGAGATCATACAGATCCATCAAATTATAGATCGACATCTCTAACAAGCTGTGTCTGTAAAACCATGGAACGTAAGGTGAATAATAGACTAACTTGGTATCTTGAAGCCAATAACCTGATCACAAATAGTCAATGTGGTTTCAGGAAAAATCGAAGTACCACTGATCATTTGGTACGTTTAGAATCCTTCGTTAAAAATGCTATAGTCAATAAACAACATGCGGTATCGATTTCCTTTGATCTCGAGAAAGCTTATGACACGACCTGGAAGCATGGTATTCTGAAGGATTTACATGACTTTGGATTGAGAGGCCGTTTGCCTCTTTTTATATCAGACTTCTTGAAAGACAGGCAATTTCAAGTACGAGTAGGTTCAACCCTGTCTGATCATTATAATCAGGATCAGGGTGTTCAACAAGGAAGCATTTTGTCTGTCACATTGTTTAGTAATAAGATCAACAGTTTATCCAAGGTTTTAACGATTCCATTGACTGATCACTTTTTGTGGATGATTTTAATGTTTCTTGTCGTGGTAAAAATATGCATGCCATTGAACGGCAACTACAGTTGTGTTTAAATAAAATAAATAAATGGTGTCTTGAAAACGGCTTTAAATTTTCTAAGTCCAAAACAAATTGTATACACTTTTGTAGAAAATATAAGCCGCATAAGGACCCTGAACTATCTTTAAATGGCTCTCCCATCAAAGTTGTCACATTACTATAACGTATATTGTTCTCGTCACGATATGGCTGCAATATTGCCGATGTGACGTTAAATATTAACTCACTCACTCACTCAAAGTTGTCAAGGAGGCCAAGTTCTTCGGTTTAATTTTCGATTCTCATTTAACCTTCTTACCGCACATTAAATCCCTTAAAGCTAAATGCCTAAAGGCACTAGATTTGTTGAAAGTTGTTTCCAACTCAAAGTGGGGAGGGGATCAAACTACCCTCTTACACCTATATCGATCACTGGTCCGTTCGAAACTCGACTATGGTTCAATCGTATATGGTGGAGCCTGCACAAGCAACCTTAAACTTCTTGATTCTGTCCACCATCAAGGCTTAAGATTCTGTCTTGGGTCTTTCAGAACTTCACCCATTGAAAGTCTTTAAGTTGAGGCTGCTGAACCGTCTCTTACACAACGTCGTATAAAATTGTCTTTACAAAACATTACTAAATTATATTCTAATGAATCTAACCCTGCATATAACTGTGTGTTCAATCCACTTCATGAGGATTTGTACGACAAGAAGTCTTCTCTGTTGTTTCACCTCTAGGGCACAGAATTAAACCCTTTCTTTCTTCTGCCGGCATTGAGCCGGAAAACATAGCTCCCTCGCGTCTTCTTTCTTCTCCTCCTTGGCAACGTTGACGTTGACCTAACATTAACTTTAAAAAATCAAAAACTAATGAATTACAATATAAACAAGAATATAATCAATTAAAAACTAAATATAGCATTTCAAACCCTTAATAATTACAAACCCTTATTTACAGATGGGAAACATAGCTCCCTCCCGTCTTCTTTCTTCTCTTCCCTGGCAGTTGGTCAGGCCTCAAGTAGACCTAACATTGACCACATTTAAAAAATCAGAGACTAATGAATTACAATATAAGCAAAAATATAATCAATTAAAACATAAATATAGCAATTATAAATCCTTATTTACAGATGGGTCCAAGGACGGCGGTGCAGTGGCTTGTGCCACTGTCATTGGATCCAGAACAATATCTTCTAGACTACCAGACAACAGCTCTATTTTTACAGCTGAAGCAAACGCCATACTCTTAAATATATTCAAATACACCCTAAATGTAAACAATATATAATCTAATCCGACTCTCTTTCTTGCCTTCTGGCTATTAAAAATTTGTCGTGTAAACATCCACTTTTAATTGAAATTATTGAAATGTATAATGATCTTGCAACTGGCCAATACGACATCGTCTTTTGTTGGTTACCTGGCCACGTAGGTATTTCAGGGAATACACTGGCTGACATTGCTGCTAAGGCAGCACTCAACAAATCTGTGACACCACTGCTTATTCCATACTCTGATTATAAAACTGCAATTAGATCTTACATCCGTGATCTGATGCAGAAGAAGTGGGACATCCATGTGGGTATCAATAAATTACATGAAATAAAACCTTACATTGGTTATACCCACTTGGGTTGTCGCTCCCGATTTGAAGAGGTCATACTATGGCGATGTCGTATTGGTCATGCAAGGTATACACATGGATACCTGTTGAAAGGTGAAGATCCTCCATTTTGCATCCCTTGTGATGAGAGAACCACGGTCAAGCATATCCTGCTTGACTGTGTTGAATTCTCCATGATAAGGGATAAATATTTCAATGCAAAAACACTTTCGGATCTTTTTAACACAGTCAATACTCATTTAATTATTGCATTTTTAAGGGAAATTGATTTCCTTGTTGAATTATAATTGATATGTTCTTTAGATAGTTGTATTTTATTGGTTGGTAGTATAGATTATGAACACTGATCATTAGTGGCTGTACCCTCAAAGGGGGTTGAAGTATTGTAAAATTATCGTCCTCCTATGAGGGTACGTAAGTTCCAAAATTTTCAAAGTAAATGTATACTTTCCAGGACTTTTAAGTGTAGTATTTGTGGTAGCAAAGGTACTGTAAGTCCCCATGGTCCCTAGTTTGGTGATCTACCTTCTGTTGTTGGCGACCTATGGCCTGTTTTTATACTGTATTGCCCATATAACGATATCTATTTTAACTTTCCACACTAGTTTTAATGCTAAATGTGATATTCTAGTTGTTTGACTCTCCTTCGTTGACAGGTTTTATAATGTACACAATAGTCGTTTTCATAGCTGGATGTTCTCGTCACGATATGGCTGAAATAGTGCCGATGTGACGTTAAATATTAACTCACTCACTCACCTGTGGCGTACAAAAAAAAAACAAAGAAAAAAAATTAATACAAACAGCCCTATCATACCAAACGCATTTCGTGATCTGATGCCATGCGTTTATGAAATACGAGTACCATTGTATTGAGATGTGTGAGTGGTGCCGCCGCACTCAGCAATATTCCCGCTAAATGGCGGCGATCTGTAAATAACCGAGTCAACCAAGCCTGACCACCCGAACCCGTCAGTCGCCTCTTAGGACAAGCATGGGTTTCTGAGGATCGATTCTAACCCGGATCTTCACGGATCCTGTGTATTTATCCCCAAACAGGCATATCCCCCAAACTTTTAAATGTATATAAAGTGAACATGTTCCAGTCGAAGGCGTATGTTTAAATTAAACAAAATAATACATCCTTTGATCATTAAAGTCCGGAGTCACTGGTACATTGTGCGTTGGTTATTTACTGAATGTTATATGTTATACAATATATTGTATATACATGGAGAGACAACTAAAAGTCAGCACAGCAAAACCATTAGTTTATACATGCCAATGTATTAAGCAAACCAATGTACATAAGACACTTTCCTGGTCATCAAGATATGGTAAAAATAAACACGCAACAAACACGTGGGGTGTTCCATGTTGAATGACCTGTATGCATTGTTTGATATCTCGCTCGTCCTTTTTCTGGTTGAAAAAAATATTTCTCGGTGTGTATTTCAATTTGTAATGACCATCGCCTTAAGTGGAAATGTTTTTTTCCTGAAAATCAAGTTAAGATATAGCGACAAAGAACATCAGTCCTTTTCGAACATTGTGGCCTTCGGTTTTTCTCTTATTAACAACTGCCTATATTGTTTTGCGTTTAGAGAGGTATACAAGGTTGACGTCCAAGTCAAAACGTAAAAAGGAAATACAAGGTTCTGATACAGCATTTGATTACAATGTATTATATATTGTGTGAGAACAACGTTTAGTACCTTATTGTGTTTTCGTGCAGTCAATAATTCAAAAATATTTCTCTCAGGAAACATTTTTTATTTACTAAATACAAGAATCAGAGGGTAAATTGTAAAAGAACCATAACTGTAAAATACATACGTGCTTTATTTGGGACTTTGACATTCTGGGTTGAGTGATTGTAGCTGAAACACATTTAACCCAAGTGAATACTTCAGTGACTGTGCGACACATGTAACAGATAAAGAAAGGTGCAAACAAAGGTACATTAACTCTCTTCACACATTCCTTCAATCATCTTATAAGTATCAATTTAAAGCTTAACACCTTCCACTAAAAACATGTTTAATCCATAAACGTTCATATATGGTCCCGCACAAATAAGTGGTTGTTAGCATCAACAATAGAAATGATGCATTTCTAAAGTTTTCCACGATTCATTTATGATGTTCTGTATTGGAACGTGTCTGGAAAGTATAGTGAAAGAAAATAACACACAGTGGAACACAGTGCCAAGAGCACGATTCGCTGATATCCGGTTGTCTACTGAACAATCACACCTGTAAAATGATAACAGACCCGTGTAAAAAACCATGGAGAATCAAACTGACAATAAATAATATACATTACTATAAACTGTACCTGCCTTATATCTGTGTCAAGCAGATATTTTCTTTAAACATAAGGGATTCTTTCAAAGTAGAAGGTCATCCTTTCAAAGTAGAAGGTCGTCACGTTGGAGTACACAGGCATAGTGAACATTAATGTTATTTCCGGTTACTTCTATGCAATTGTCCCTGACCTGTTCATGGGCCAATAATGTCCATAAAAGTCAAATATGAGACCAGTAGATCCAAGTGGATTGCACCAACAATAGGCCAGGAGCATTAGACACAAACAGTAGGTAACACTGGAAAAAATAGTAGAAAGCTGAATTTTTCAGGAAAGCTTCAGAACATCATTGCCATGTGCAAAGTGCAAAGTTCTGCAAATTCTACCTTGTGACATTTTCAAATGGCCGCCAATTTCAATATGGATGCCCAAATCATTAAAATGATTATACACAGATATCAATTGAAAGCCCATCTCACAAGGAATCTAAATATATTGATATCAGGCATTTTTCGCATTTTCAAAATAGCTGGTGGTGTTTTTCTGACCCGTATGATTCCTTGACTCACTAAAACACAAACCAAATGATTGGAATGCCGGATAGTTGCTCATTTACGACAACACACATTATCCACCTGACGAAGGGGCAAGAACTATCCCAGAAACGTTGTGAAAAATACATCAAGAAGTTGTTATTCAATTGATCTGCCTTGTATTAACAAAGTGATGTTTAATGTTGTATCTATTGGGGAATGTGTACACGCGATTCCATGGCAAAACCAAATGAAATGTCCATGTGATTATGTGACAGCCAGTACTCTCCTATTCATGCCTCCTGTCAGCCTCCTGATCCTCATCAGTCTAAGGCAAAGCAGCTTGGGCCAGGTTATATATAGGATTACCTTTTGTTGCACAGGATGACACATCATGTCCAACATATGCTAGTCCGTGGCTCATCCCATCGTCAGATATTTCTGCGGCTGCTTGACTAAAATTTGTGTGCATATAATTTTAAAAGATGTAGTTTAATTACTAACCTCTGTAACGGCTTTGACAATAGTAGCCAAGAAACCCTTCAATACACTGACAGTTCCTGCTCTCAGAGACTAGGGGGCCCCCGTTCTCATATGGATTCGCCTGACAACAATAACATATTTACACATATAGCACAAATCGTTTTGTAGAGTGAATCTTTGATATAAATGAAGAGAGATTGGACTTTTCACCGCGACTGAATGCATTGTTATGAACCCCATTTCTTTACTAAATAATCATTCTCTTCCCACAGACGTTACTCCTGTCATATCTTTCTACGTAACCCAGTTTAATCGTAGTATTCTTGTTGTTTTAATTTTGGCTAGCATATTGTACACTCGCCAAGGGATGATGTAAATCCAACTAGGGTCCATGCAGGTAGCAAAGGTACTGTAAGTCCCCATGGTCCCTAGTTTGGTGATCTACATTCAGTTGTAGTTGTATTTACATCTATAGCCTGATTTTATAGTGTATTGTCCTAATGGTGATGTTGTTTTTTAACTTTCCATGCTAGTTTTAATTCCATTTGTGATATTCTAGTTGTTTTACTGTCCTTCGTTGACAGGTTTTATAGTAGACATATAACTAATTTTGATATTAGATGTTCTCGTCACGATATGGCTGAGATATTGCCGATGTGACGTTAAATTTTAACTCACTCACTCACTCCTACGTAACCCCTGTTCTAATACGGCCATATTTCCCGGTCACCGATAAATCCCCTTGCGGCACAGAATCGCAACAGGAATTATCTCCCTTGTTACAATCCAGTCAGAACACCCGTTAAATAGACTTAGCTCCAATATGGCGGCACCCATGGAGTTGGTTCATCAACGTGCGAAGGAAAGATTCGGTATTTCATGTTTAAATGAAAACTGGCAATAGAGAGTGTAGGGATCAACTGACGGTATGTGTTTGGAGAAACAAAAACTGATAGTGGCAACTTTTCCCGATGCATTCGGAAATTACCGATATTTTTCGAATGATCACTCTTGAAACAACGTCTCTGATTGCACAACTAAATCTGAATGCCTCCAATCGCGAGTCTTGAACACTCGCACCATGAAAGGGCCGTATTAGAACAGAGGCTACGTAGGATGTTATGACAGGAGTAACCTCTGTGGGAAGAGAATGCTAAATAATATGCATCTGTTTCATAGGTTTCGGTATGTTCCGATAGCAACAGTAACCTGCCAACCAATGACTTTTAAAAAATCAGTGCTGTCATCATGTCCGGATACGCAAGTCCCAAAGAGTTCACAGTATGCTTACGTATAGTCGGTTTTTATTTTTGAAAGTGATACATATTTTTATATGTGACTAATATTGCCAGCAGCTGATGTAAATAGGAACCATGCAGGCAGCAAAAGTGCCGCACGTCCCCATTGTCCTTGGTATGGTGATCTACCTTCATTTGTTGACGATCTGAAGCCCAAATAGTGTTATTATTTACAAGGCTCATGCCAGGTCTAATTCAAGCTGTATTACTCTAGTTTTTTGCTGTCATTTGTCGGCAAGTTAATGAGACATACATGCATATTATTAAAGGTCACATGCAACGTAAAACCTTGCAGATTCTTATATCTTTCGGTATGCAGTTACCGAAACAAATCATCGAAAGTACCAAGGCAATCTATCAAGGTGAAAAATTCGCGATGAAATAAAACCCCGCGAAACCTGAGTTCAAACGATTCACTAATTTTTTTCCCAGCGCTGGGGGAAAAATGGCCTCTGCAGCTATGTTACGCTGAGCCCATAACGCATGCGCAGTGAACAGGTTTGCGGAGCTTGAAATAGTATGCCTGCCCGGAGTACGAGGTCGTGAGCAGTAATTTAATCTTGGTTGTGTACACAAACAAGAAAATAATCTACTCGTTACATGTAAAATAAAAACCCAAACAAATACAAAACCCCAAAACAAACAAACAAACAAAAAAGATGTTGATTGTGACAAGCAGACTCTGTCACAGAGAAAACTCAATGTCTGGTTTATTGACACCTATAATTATGTCTGCCTGTCTGTCTGCTAATGACAATATGCAATGCAAAATTTCAATCTCTGACCACATGCAGTTAACATCTATCGGGCTTATGAGCTATAAACAATGACCCGGCGAAGCGTATCGGTAAATGAACCAGTGGCCAAGAAATGAAAAAGTCTTGTTACACTTAAGAGCACACGCACTGGTTCTGACCGGGTTCGGTATCGCGGCTGCTTCGTTTCGACAGAGGTAAACCCATGATCAAAATATTTTGATTTGCGATTATACGCTTATACTTTTGGTTATTTGCTTTTTCTTAATCATTCTTATAAGTAATAACTATTTTTTAAATTATGTTTCATGTTTTGGTTGCATGTGACCTTTAATGAATGATTGAAAATGTGACAGTACAAGTTAACTCACTCACTCTCTACTATGGACAGATCGCATATTGGCGATTGCTAGCGTCTGTAAAAAGTGCAGCATGTCCAGTGACAACAAACCGCAAAGACAAACTCAACCTTGATGTCCGGAGGCATTCACTGTTAGCCGGTATCCCAGTACCGGTACCTTGAACATAAAAACTGCTCAGCTGACAAGTGTTGCCACTGGTATTATTGCAGTAAGATGCTCCTGACAGACAAGCTGGGTCATTCAGGCAGATAGCAGAACATTCGAGCTTGCTCCGGACTGTCTTGAGTGTCCCAAGACTACTGTTTGACTTAGTTGATGGGCAATTCTTGAAAGGAACACGTCTCCTTTCCCCCTTAACAACTTCTCGCAAGACAGCTAGCATCAAGATGTAAACTATAACAACCGGGGAGGTTACGCACTTCATTATTTATCAGTACGTTGGGATAGGACTCTGTATATCATTTGTGCCACTAACGTGTCAAAGTTGAAATATCATTAACATATCCACCATACAACAATTGTGAAGGCTACTCTGAAGTAGTGAATGTTGGACACTTGTTCAGACAACTTCTAAGCACGAGTCATATGACGCATTTAAAGTGAGAACGTTAAAATCTATTGAGGAGAAAAAGGCAAATTAAATATATTCAATGACTGACCAAGGATAGTGAAGTATCAAAGGTTATGTCTGAAACATCTTGATAAAAAGACCAGACGTCACAATCGCTGTATGTCAAAACCAACTACACTACACTACAACATCAACTACGTACTATGTACACGTTACAACGTTACTCAATTTAATGTACATATTGTTTCCATCACCATGTGGCTGAAGTACTAGCATTAACTCACTCGTTCACAATATTACTCACATGCATCTCATACTACATAAGTTCCTATGTCGCTATTCAGGTAGAACATTCTCAAAAATGTTTACAAGGCGATGGCATCTAATCCTTACGCGACCAAATGAACTCACCGTTGCCGTGTCCTATTGTTTACGTTAGTCGGGACTCCAATGGTGCCACATATGCACAACTGCTAATCATTGCGCGCATTCTTATTGAGAATTTTCCCCTACGTCATTGGTAGCTTTGATCGCAAACGTCTGTTGTACCCTCATTTGCACAAGACGATACTGTGCTGTGAATGTGACCCAGTCACATAAGCTCCGCCCACTGATTATTAATACTTTCTGTGCACTTAAGACCATTGTGCACTTAAGGGCACCACAAACGTATTTGACCTTCTGCAGCGCAGTCATGCTAAACGTTATTGATTTCATTTTCCTGCTTATTGTCGCAGATGCTGTGGGTTATGGAAGTCGAATAGTCATCGACAAACTAGCTATTGTATTAACAAGACTGTAGTTGTGATTAGGTGCTGGGACAGAATGTGTCCACAGCACCCCATTGCTGGTCGTAAGAGGCGACCAAATTGGGCAACCTGTTTGCCGTGTTTTGCTCCCCTGTGTCGGTGGAGGAGGGGATCCTGGTGGTTGAGGGCACTGGAACAAGGACTAAGTAATCCTGTTGCCCAACACACCACTTTGGCCCTAACTTCACCTAGACGGGTGGTTTAATGGTCCCGATTCAATCAATGCCAAGCCATGTGACATGTACATATTTGTAATGCACGTCTGCAAGAAAACTATTTAAACGTTTTGTTAGATGCATTGGCATGTGCGTATATGTTTGAAATAAAAAGAAATCTTCAATTTTGCAATTTGCCTAGAGTGATATCCCTAGAAGGCGGTCGTGAATCTTATGCTTCTGTTCCCAGAAAAAAATCTACGACCACGGTCTCCATGGAATGTCAGACAGAGCTGACATAGACAAAGTCTACTTCTCCCGTACTTGTCCCAAACCAAGAACCGTTATTACGAGGAGAATCTGCTACACAGACTGCTCACGTTTGACCAGCTACAGTGACGTCCTCTCAACATAGGCACCCGTGAATGGCCACCTCCTCGTGGTGGGTTCTGGGTAACGCTGAGAGACGTTCACCCCCGTGATGGACAAGGGGGAATATTTGGTCCACCAGGGATCCTGGTGGTGGAGTGCAATAGGGGTCTGTAACCGTGTTCCTGTTGCTCAATACATCACTTTAACCGTGACTTCGCCTAGACGGGAGGTTCAATGGGCCCGGTTCAACCAATCGGCTGGTCATGCCAAGCCCTGTGCATGGATTATAATTATATTTATCATTGCACAAATATCATTTGGCATTGGTGTGATTTTGGTCTTGGCTTTAGTGTCTTAGACACTTTTTGATTTTGAATTATGTTTTTCTGAACTTTGCCTAGAGACTTATGCCCAGAAGGCGGAGGCTTATGGGCCAATATGGTGGAATTATTCATCTTTTAATTCTTCTGCTGGAGTATATCATCCGTGTATCCTTGGTGCTATAAACTGGAGGCCCACTTGCTTTAGCATTGTCCTTGTGATACTCTGTGGTGGGTGGGGAGCTCGGATGACCAACCAATATACCAATAATCATGGATTACCAAACTCCCAACAAAAAATATAATATACAAAAACAAAAACAAACGTCAACTGGAACATGTTGATCAGCAACGACCCTCTATACAAACTGATGACTGGCCACGTTTTTTGGTTATCGAGACACTTGACAAGACTCCTTTAGGATGAAATCCCTTTGCAATTTCAAACGTTATCTCTTGCATCGCAGGTGAGGTGAAAGATATCAAACGCTTGCGATCAGGATTGCTGCTGATTGAATGTAGTAGAAAACAACAGGCCACCAACTTGTTATCAACTGATATGTTTGTCAGAGTCCCGATATTAGCTTCTGCTCACAGAACACTGAATACAAGCAAAGGTGTAGTTCGAGACCGTGAGCGTCTTCTAGCAGACATGACTGAGTATCTTTTGTCAAACGTTTCACAACACGGAAAAATAATGAGACTGTCCAAACCAATACATATATGTTTTCATTTTCAGATCCAACTCCTCAAAAGTCAGTCAAAGCAGGTTACTGCAATCTGAATGTTGACTTATATATTGCAAATCCTCAGCGCTGCTTTAAGTGTTAATACTTGCACATTGTCTGTTACATGTGCTCACTGTACTGCGAATACACATGTAACCGAAGATTGTGACAGTATTCACAAAAAAAGTGCAAACTGTTCAGTGAATCATTCATCCTTTTCGACAGAATGTCCCATTTGGAAAGGCAAATGGAAATTAACAAAATCAAAAGATTGTACAATCTACTGAGCACACTGAAACGTACGCCTCTGTCACAAAAACATCTGAAACCTTATCAAAAGGAACAACTACGCCAGAACCTACTTCGTCAAGCTCATGTCAGACTGACCTGACATGGGTGAATTCAAATATTCCCCAGTCTATCTCTCCTGATCTTGCACAGTCCATCTCAGAACAGTCTACTCAAACATATACACCTCCGTCTACGCAAAAGACTGTATCTCCTTCGACTACAACTCCTTCACAGTCTGATAGAAATGATAAACAACCTGTAAAATCACACACCAGATGGGATTTTTCCAAAGCAGATTGGTCCTTATTTCAAACTTTATGCACATCTAAACTACCCGAATGTTTCTTGGATATGGCTGATCCTATTCACGTGTTTTCAGACGTTTTAACTGAAATTGCTGATGAGTGCATATCAAGGTCCTCTACAGCTCCAAAATAAATTCACGCACGCCTGTGTCTAAAGTGTGGAACATGATTCAGAGAATTAAAGGCAAAGGTTCAAAACTGGCCGTTCACCATCTTAAAGATGGTGATAATTTAATAACTGACACGTCTAAAATTGCATATACAACAAGCAAAACTCTTACCAAAAACTCATCATCAGCCAATTATGTTCCTGAGATTCAGAGGTATCAGAAACAGCAGGAAAACACAAAACTTAACTTCTTTTCAAATAACGGTGAAGATTATAATGAAGTGTTGTCATTACATGAGCTATATACAGCTCTTGAGCAAGCTCATGACACTGCAGCGGGTGATGACAACATACATTATCAGCTACTGAAACACTTGCCTGAACCATGTCTGATGGCACTTTTAGATATATTTGACCAAATATGGACGTCGGGGGAATTTCCTCCTGCTTGGCGTAATGCCATTGTAGTCCCAATACCAAAACCTGTCCGGGAAAGATCCGTCGAATTCAGGCCGATATTTCTCGCTAGCTGTGTCTGTAAAACCATGGAACAAAACGTATGGTGAACAACATATGAACTTGGTATCTTGAAACCAATAACCTGATCACAAATATTCAGTGTGGTTTCAGGAAAAAAATCTTAGTACCATTGACCATTTGGTACGTTTCTTCGTGAAGAATGCTGTAGTAAATAAACAACATGCTGAATCGATTTTATTTAATCTCGAGAAAGCTTATGATATGACTTAGAAGCATGGCATTTTGAAGGATTTACAAGATTTGGGGTTCAGAGGCGGTTTGACTCTTTTTAAAGGACAGACAATTTCAAGTCTTTGAAGGGCATTTAGAACTGAAGTACATAAGAATGAAGATGATATCCATAAAAATCTTCATTCTTAGGCAGTTTCAAGTCCGAGTGGGTTCAAACCTTTCTCATCATTACAATCAGGATCAGGGTGTCCCTCAAGGCAGTATTTTTTCTGTCACTTTATTAAATATTAAAGTCAACAGTTTATCCAGGATTTTAAATGATTCAATTGATGGATTACTTTTTGTGGATGATTTTCACATTTCTTCTCGCGGTAAAAAATAGGCATACTATTGAACGGCAGCTACAGTTGTGTTTAAATAAAATAAATGAATGGTGTCTTGAAAACGGCTTTAAATTGTCTAAGTCCAAAATCAATTGTATACACTTTTGTAGAAAACATAAGCCCCATAAGGACCCCGAACTATCTTTAACTGGCACCCCTATCAAAGGAGGCCAAGTTCTTGGGTTTAATCTTCAATTCTCATTTAGCATTTTTACCACACATTCAATTCCTTAAAGTTATATGCCTGAAGGCACTCGATTTGTTAAAAGTTGTTTCAAATTCAAAGTGGGGAGGGGATAAAGCTACCCTCCTTCACTTATACAGATCATTAGTACGATCTAAACTTGATTATGGCTCCATCGTATATGGTGGAGCCTGCATAAGCAACCTTAAACTTCTTGATTCTGTCCACCATCAAGGCTTAGGACTTTGTCTTGGGTCTTTTAGAACATCACCTATTGACAGTCTCTACGTTGAGGCTGATGAACCATCTCTTACACAACGTCGTATAACATTGTCTTTACAATACATTACTAAATTATATTCTAACGAATCTAATCCTGCATATAACTGTGTGTTCAATCCCCTTTATGAGGATTTGTATAACAAAATGTCTTCTCTTGTTCTGCCTCCAGGGCACAGAATTAAACCATGTATTTCTTCTGCCGGCATTGAGCTGGAAAATATCCCGTCTTCTTTCTTCTCCTTGGCAATTGGTTAGGACACAAGTTGACCTAACATTAACATTATTTAAAAAAATCACAAACAAGTGATTTACAATATAAACAAAAACATAATCAATTAAAACATAAGTATATCCATTGTAAATCCTTATTCACAGACGGGTCCAAAGACGGTGGAGCATAGCTTGTGCCACTGTCATTGGATCTAGGACAATGTCTACTAGAATAAGAGATAACAGCTCAATTTTTACAGCAGAAGCTAACTCCATATTTACATATCTTAAATATATTCAAAGACACCCTAAACATAACCAATATATAATCTATTCAGATTCTCTTTCATGCCTTCATTCTATTAAAAATCTTTCTTGTAAACATCCACTTTTAACAGAAAATATTGAATTATCTAATGATCTTGCTACTGGCCGATACGACATCGTCTTTTGTTGGTTACCCAGCCACGTTGGCATCACTGAGAACACACTGGCTGACCTTGCTGCTAAAGCAGCACTCAACAAATCAGTAACACCACTACTTATTCCCTACACTGATTATAAAGCTACCATTAGATCTTACATCTGTGATCTGATGCAGAAGAGGTGGGGTACTCAAGCACGTATCAACAAAATGAAAAAAAACCCCGTACATTGGTTACATCTACTTGAGTTGTCAGTCCAGGTTTGAAGAGGATGATGTATTGGTCACACAAGATATACACATGAATATTTGCTTAAAGGTGAAGATCCTCCGCTTTGTATCACTTGTGATGATAGAATCAGTCAAGCATGTTTTGCTTGACTGTGTTGAATGTTCCATCACAAGGGATAACTATTATAATTCACGAACTAGGAAAGGATCTTTTTAGTAATGTTAGTTATCATTTAATCATTGCGTTTTTAAAGGAATTAGATCTGATACATGCCGTGTAAATAGATATTTTTTATGTTTGGAAGTTGAATTAGCAACTAAGATTGTTAGTGGCTGTATCCCCGAAGGGGGTTAAAGTACCGTAAAATTATTGTCCTCCTGAGAGGGTACGTAAGTGCAAAAACGGTTGAAGTCAGATTTCATCTTCCACTTTTTCAGTTGTAGAATATGTGTCATTTTAATTTGTGGCTAATCTTGCATACAGTCGCCAACAGCTGAGGGGATGGTGTAAATCCAGCTAGGGACCATGCAGGTAGCACAGGTACTGTAAGTCCCCATGATCCCTAGTATGGTGATCTACCCTCTGTTGTTGGCGATCTATGGCCTGTTTTATATTATACTGTCCAAATAGTGATGCTATTATTTTCACTAACTGTGATAGTCTAGTGTTCTTACTGTCCTTGGTCGACAGGTTCGTCATAATATGCATATATATTTCTGTTTTATGTCACGAATGTTCTCGTCAGGATATGCTTGCAATATTGCCGATGTGAGGTTAAACATTAACTCTCACTCACTCATTGTATTACATAAAATCGTTAATTTATATGTCATCTAAGTGTAATATTGAGCGAGGATTTTCAGTTAAACTTTTGCTGTAAATATCATTATCTGCATACACCATTTATTGTACCAGCAGATGACGTGGACATGACGCAGATGTGTCGCTTTTGTATGACGTGTGTGTGTGTGTGCGCGCGCGTGCGCGTGTGTGTGTGTGTTTAACGTAAATATTTGCAGAAGGCTGCATAAAAACATGATTTTTTTGTCAAAAGAGACGAGAGCGGTAGGACTTCTGTTTTTAACTCTCAGAAATACAGCTTGGGAAGTTAAGCAGGTGTTAATGAGTTGTAGATTAAGTGTTACGGTGAATAATTTGCCGTGACAAAAGGTGTAAGAAATCCCCTCAGAACCAGCAAGATATAACATTGAGACGTCTGAAATTCTCAATAATTTGTATTCAGCAAACAAGACCAAGATACAAAGTTATGTAGTAATAATGAGATTCGTGTCAATTATTGATTTCAAACTTATTTTGCTATTCTACCATGTTTCACGGCCGATTATTCTTTATTGCATACACTGGAGTAAACATCCGTCGCCTCACACCCCAGTGGCTCTGTGGTTCTTGCCCGACAGACGTAGCCACATCCTAATGTACGCTACTTCACTAGCCTCAAACTCAATTTCTATCAAAATAGATTTTTGTTGCTCTGTGGCTCTGTGGTTCTCGTCCGACAGACGTAGCCACATCCTAATGTACGCTACTTCACTAGCCCCAAACTCAATTTCTATCAAAATAGATTTTTGTAGTGGTCGAGTTGAATTGTTACGTCACATCGGTATTATTTTATCCCTATACGTATATTGAAAATGCACATATTTATATCATGTACACTATTGCTGAGAACAAATATATTTATGTTTGAGTTTATTAAAAGACAGGGTAACGACTACACTTTAACAAAAAAATCATTAAAACTTGTTTGAGATAGTTTAAAATGCTAACTTATTGGTCAACAACACAATATAGAATCGGGCTAAAGATCACCAGCAACCGTAGTTAGGCCACTATTATGTGGATTGTGTGGACTCGCAGCAACTCCTCTTCATGCAGCCTTCCTGATTGTGTATTGTAAGATAGTTATGTTCTATTACAGGTATATGTTAGCTAGTGCGATAAGCGAGTAATTTCACCGCCGTTCGTTGGCAGGTCTTATACGTTATGTGTATTTATCAGAATGCAGTATTGGTTTTAGTCACGATATGGCTAAATTTTTGCGGATGTGAATTTAAGTTTTAACTCACTCAACCGGATTTACGCCATCGTTCTAGCTGCTGGCGGTTGAACTTGCAAACATACTGAAACCTACGGTAGGAATAACATTTTTTTAAGGAATGGACCTTATGACACCATCTATGTCTCTAAATATGATGCATTTGTTTTATAGATTTCATTCAAAGATTCGTTGTAAATATGATATTGGCTTTATTGAGGTGTGACTTGGGTATACTGCAAATATAGATGTTAGGTAAAAGATTTCTATAGAAGGTACACATAGAATAACGTATCAATTATAATCATCTGAAAGACAAGTGCATGTACTTGACTGTTTTGTTTACAATCGCATTGTTCAGTATTTGATGGCTGCAGTGGTACATTGCTTAATAAATGTGGATCTGAGTGTTTTGTTTGGAATTGCCTGGCTGCAGAGAAAGATTTCATAATTGAAGATGGCCATCGCCTCATCCCTGTCATGCGATAATTAATGCATGATATGTGGGTGCAAATAATATGTGCAATGTTTACAAACAGCATCGTATAGTTGTAATACCAGTAGAACAATTACATGCTCATGGTAAAGTTAGAAGTGTACATTCGAAAGTAAGTGAGTTAATATTTATCGTCACATCGGTTCCAGAACACGTTAATTGATATCAATATCAAATGCAATCAGTGTATAATGTAATTATTGTTATCGAATGGCAATAAAACTGGAGTATATAATAGCTCTTCATTCAATACTAGTAGTGAGTGAGAGAGTTAATATTTAACGTCACATCGGCAATATTTCAGCGATATCATGACGGGTTCAATACTAGTACGCGCTACATACATAATATAAACAACACTACAATATGAAAAAGGGCTATATATCACCAGCAAGGCAGTCACCATGCTAGTGACGTACACTACCTTTGCTAGCTGCATGGACAGTAGACGGTTTTATACCAACCCATCAGCAGCTGGCGATTGTAGGCAGTTCTAGGCAAAAGGTAAATGTTTCGGGACTTAGGTACCCCTTTGGGTGGCATTATTTAGAACTTGGAGAGTAGAATAAGGACAAGCTTTATGGATTTACAACTTCTGTATTCAGATGATGCGACACGAGCATCTGGCTTGACACTAGCATGACAACGATAAAAGAATCTGTATCACAAGGCCGCATCATCATCCTCCCAGGAGGACAATAATTTTACAATACGTAAACCCCTCTTCCGGATGCCGAAACTAGTAATCTAAGGTCCTAATCTAAACTACCATTCATTAAGTATTAACTCTCTCACTCACCCAATTAATAAACATCAACTTAGATACAGTAAGTACCTGCTAGTAAAATCACTAGATTATCACAGAATTTCTCTTAAAACTAGTCATTAACCTTAAGCATGTATTATTCCAAACATCAATATAGAATAAAATCGAGCTATATAGATCGTTAACCACTGAAAGTAGATCACCACATGATAAAATGTAAACTGTTTAAGGGTTCATTTCCGACCACCATCTGACCGTCTTAACATGCCCTTTTGGTAAAATTTGGTAAAGCCAGAGCTTGACTAAACTTCAAACAATAGCAGAAACAAATCAAAATAAAAGCAAAAAACAAACTAATTACAAAAATCACCAAAACATATTCCACTTCATCATCCATGTTTAAGGCAAATTGTTGACTCACAACGTGATCTTGCTACTGCCAATGTAACATCGTCTCTTGTTTGCTATCTAGTCATGTTGGAGCTTCGGATTCTCATTACAATAGTTCATGAAGTCAACGAGAACGTGTTCATTATAACACACATTCTGACATGCTTCTCATACGAAATAGTCCAGCATCTGTGTAGAGGTTTGAATTATCTTTTCATGAGACTGACAACAAGAATTATTATGCGATACATTATCCATACGTACTTTAGAAACATACACCCCTGCCTCTCTTCACGATCCAGCGCCATAAAAAAGTGTAGCATTAACACAATTCAAATTGTATTTCGGCCATATGTCGAAACAAATCTTAAGGAGAAAGGTTTTCAAAATGTATATATATTTGCGTTAGAATATGATTCTTTGTGAGTATAATAGCGTTAAGGTAACAGCTGCAGGTACTTTACCTAAGCATTTATCTCAAACATATGAGCATTAGGCATTTGTTGCAGGATATTGGCCCGCGTAGTAGGAGATATGTCCCCGTATATATAATACTGTGCAATTGCGTGTAAATATGACCCCAAATGGGCTAGCTCACCTTGTATTCAGATGCTGCCCGGATGTAATGTGGAAAGAATGTCTGTGATTGTTGAATATTAATGCATTGAGTAATTTGTGTTCTCCAAATGACATATCACCAAGGCTAATGTTCATGCGGAAATGACTCTAGATATTTCGTTACACATGATGTACATGATGCATTTATAATGGACCTTACACAAACTGTGCTCTACACACACAATACCCCCCACACTTCATGTTCTAAATAATGCACCGTGTGCATATGACACCCACAATAAACTATAAAATTGCATCTTAGTCATTTTACATACCCACATGTTCCAGCATCCTTGTTACAATGCTCACCTTATGGAATATACCTGGGAAGAATATTTTCATAAAATTGATGAATTAAATAAAAGCGTTGTTCTTTTCAGAGATAGCGAAGCAAGTGTATATGTACGTTTAATACATTTTTCATATTTGTTATTCGGAGTTTCCTCCACACACAAACACAAAAGTTTGGAACGATGCTTTATTCTCACTCAGCTTGTGTGCTTTCCGTGCAAGCAGACTGAAAGAGTTCACTCTCTTAGTTGTTCTTGTTGCCTTTGTAGGTTCACTTCAGTGCTGAGGTTACATAATCCTTATAATAAATGTTTTGCCCGTTGCAGATACTGCAGTGTAGTATTTTACGGCAATATTACACTAGTATAACACGTCTTGACAGTATGACGTCCACATGGTGCAACCTTGTGACGTCACAATGCAAATGCCGCAATGGTACCAGTCCTCACACGGTCGGCAGTGTAGTCGCAGATTCGATCATCTTTTGAGAGACAAAAAGCCGATAATACCAAAGTCGCTTCCCTGAAATACCATTTGTATTATACTCGTGAAAGATTTAGTATCAAAGTCACTTACCCTCGTTTGATACAAACTCATTAACTCGTTTAATGAAAATGGTATTACTAGGAAGGTCGTTTAGTATCCTATATGTTTGATTGCTTCAAGAGGTCCCATTTATCGTCAAAAGGCAGCTGCACGCACACACGTACACACACACACACACACACACACACATTTTCTCACGACATATTCGCTTTTTCAAATATTTGAAATTCTAACGACATACTTAATGCAAAACCTACACGCTTCATATCTGTTGAAATAGACCATGAAGATAACGAATACATCCAACTTTAAAAACTGCTATGGTGATCTTCGACTGATTGTACGAAAATTAAAATGATTATGTACTACCGGATAACAAGCACCGATTTCAAAAGGGAGGAACATGATAAAAAAAGTAAAGGTACAGAATCTACTGTTCATCATCTAAAGGACATTGGCAATACTGCCGTATTTAGAAATATTTGATAAATCATGAAATTTAGTGGATCTTCCACCTTTGTGTCATAATGCCACGTACTCACATCACCAAAGCCTACTTATCTCTCTATTTAGTGTCCGACATTTCTACCCAGCTCTGCCTGTAAAATCTCGCAGTGAATGTTTAATAGTTGATTTATTTGGTATCTGGAGCCAATAACAAATATGAAAAAATCCTCGAAAATTGAAACACTTAATTAAATGATCATTTAGTAGTATGATTAGAAACCCTTGTAGAACTGCATTAGTATCTGAGCAACATGTAGCCTGAAGTTTCTTTGATCTTGAGGACACGTACGATACTACTTCCAAGCACGGAATTTCAAAGGTTTTACACGGTTCTTATCTACCTGTGAGATTGAGAAACAGTAATACTAAATGTTACACGGCGAGCTGTCATGTAGGTAAAGCGTTGACGAGGGCAGGCAGATTGTTGTCCAAATGATGTACTCCAGTTATCCTTGTGTGCGAGTCCATGTGAAAACAAAATAACCAGCCTTACATGTACACAGTCAATGATTCCTGAACATTTGAGCACATTGCGACTACATTGCCACCAACTGTGGCGCAACCTCCGGGAGGAAAAAACAACTAGTCAAGGGAGGCAACTCTAGAGCACTACCTTAAAGGCCTGCCACTAAAATACTAACAGTAATTTTATGATACGAAATGTGACCCACAATTTTGATTTAAATTTTTGAATTACAAATTACAAATTAAAATTGAATTTTAAGTTACATGATATTGCAAATGAACTTGGTGAAGCTCTTGCTAAACACTCTTCCTCTTGAAAATATGTGCCTAAATTAAAAAAAGTATCAAAAACAGCAAGAAAGGAAAAGATGTTGTGCTTGGAAAAAAAGATAAATAAATGGTGTCTTGAAAACGGCTCTAAATTTTCAAAGTCAAAAACTAATTGCATACACTTCTGCCATAAATATAAACCACATGGCGACCAAAAACTGTTTTGGAATGATACTACCATACAGTTGTCAATGAGGTCAAGTTCTTGGGTCTGATTTTACTATTCTTCTGCACAATAAATATCTTCAAAATAAATGACTGAAGGCACTGGATTTGTTGAAAGTCGTTTCCAATTCTAAATGAGTAGGGGATCACAATAAATATCTTCACTTGTGTAAATCATTCATGAGATCAAAACCTGCATATGGCTCCAACGTATAAGGCGGGGCCTGCAAGGGCAACTTGCTACTTGATTCTGTTCACCACCAAGGCCTAAGAACTTCCCCTGGTGACAGTCTCGATGTTGAAGCAGTTGAGTGTTCTCTGAAATGAACTTGTTAATATATATCCTTCCCGTCTTCTTTCTTCTTCACTTTATCAACTGTTTAGGCCAACAAACATTGACGTTAACTTCATTTAAAATCAGAAACTAATGAATTGCAGATTAAACACGAATATAATCGATTAAAAAGTGAAAATAGCAATTACGAATCCTTATTTGCAGATGGGTCCAAGGATGGTGGTGCCGTGACTTGTGCCACTGTCATAGAATCCAGGACAATTTCTAGAATAACAGACAATAACACTAATTTTTCAGTGACGCAAACGCCACATCATAAATATATTCAAAGACACCCTAAACATAAACAATATATAATCTCTTCTGACTCTCTTTCTTGCTTTCAGACTTAAACACCCCCTTTTCATATAAATTACTGAACTATATATAACTATCTTGCTACTTGCTAGTGCGGCATCGTCTTTTGTTTGGATGCCTAGCCACGTAGGCATTTCTGGTAAGAAAATGGCAGATTTTGTTGCTAAACTAGCACTTCTTATTCAACACTCCGACTACAAAGCGACCATTAGACCTTGCATCCGTGTACTGGTGTGAAAGAAGTGGGGCACCCAAGTAGGTAAAAATATGTTTCAGGCAATTAAACAAGTTATCGGATTCACCTGATTTTGGGGTGGCGTTGGGTTCATTATGCAACAATGTTGCTTTGAATAGGCGGAAGTCCTCCGTTTTGTATCTCCTGTGATGAGAAAGTCACTGTGAAGCATATCATAGGTGACTGTATTGGATTCTCCATCAAATGAGATAAATGTTTTAATATGAAATCAGTGAAGGATATTTTTACTATTGGTTAGTATCATTTAGTTATTGTTTGTTTTCTTTTGTTTCTTGTTTAAATTGATTTCATTGATGAATTCTGATTGATTGGTAGTTTATATTAGTAACTTAGACTGTTAGTAGCTGAACCCACAATTTCAATACATTCATAGTAAATTTAAGTATAATCGTATTATTAATCGTAGTGTATATGCCAGTTTAATACGGCTAGATTTACCTAAATTGCCAATGTTTGAAGGGTTGGTGTAAATTCAAGTAGCTCCGATTCATGTAGCAAAGGTACTGTAAGTCCCAATGGTCCCTACTAATACGTGATCTACCTTAAGTTGTTGGCGATCAATAGTCAGTTTTTATATTGTACTGTCCTCTATAGTTAAACGGTTTTAGGTGTTATTACCAGTTTTAAATACATATCTGTGATAATGTAATTGTTTAACTGCCCTTTGTTCACAGCTGTTTACTATTATATTTTAAATTATAAATTAAAACCTTGTTCTAAGTCACGACCTGGCTGAAATATTGCCGATGTGACTTAAAGACCTAACTCACTTTTCCGGGGTGGTGTTGGCACCCGTGGCGAGCCACCTCCTCGTGGTGGGTGCTGGGTAACGCCAAGAGCTCGCCGACACCCCTGTAGTGGACCCGGGGGGATATTTGGTCCACCAACCCGTTTGCCGTGGGTTGCGGCCCTGTGTCGGTGGAGGAAGGGATCCTGGTGGTTGAGGGCAATAGGTCCCTGCAACTGTGTTCCTGTTGCCTAATACACCACTTTGGCCCTGACTTCACCTAGACGGGAGGTTGAATAGGCCCGGTTCAACCAATCGGCTGGTCATGCCAAGCCCTGAGCATTGTCATTGTTTTTGCTCAAATTTGACTTTTTCAAATGTTTGTAAATGGGCCTTTGTCATATAGCTTGTAGACCAGTAATATCTATTGATATATTGATGCCACGTTAACCAAACTGTTATTACCTAGAGTCTAATGCCCAGAAGGCGATGGCTCATGGGTCAATCTGGTGGATTTATTGATCTTGAATTGATACTTCTGCTGGAGTATATCATCCCAGTATCCTTGGTGCTGTCAGTAGGAAACCCACTGGAATATAGCATTGTCTTTATGATACTCCGTGGTGGGTGGGGAGCAGGGATGATGAAGTTCTATGACTTTACCATGATATCCCCAAAACAACTCAAACGTACTTTAGAGGATAGTTCATCTTCTGATGATGACACAGTCTCCAAAGGCAAATCTGACCATTGGTCTCGGTATTTAGTGATTTCTTCTTCAGATGATGGTCCGTTGAAACTGAATCCGTTTGCCCTGTCAAAAGCGATTTATGGCATTGCTGGTGACGTTGTGTCAATGAAAAAGATGCGATCTGGTCTTATATTACTTGAATGCAAATCAGCGTTTCAGTCATCTACACTCTTAGCTGTTAAGCATCTCGTGTCCGTACCTGTTACTTTGTCTCCACACAAAACTCTCAACAGTTCTAAAGGCATTGTCAGAGACCGAGAACGTTGTCTGCTAGACATGTCTGAAGATGAGATAGCGTTAGAACTAAAAGACCAGGGTGTAACAGGTGTAAAACGTTTTACAAGTCGGCAAAATGGTCAGATTGTAAACTTAAACACGTATCTGCTCAACTTTTCTGTTCCTGTTCCACCGCCATCCATCAAAGCAGGGTACTGCAATATCAATGTTGATAAGTACATACCAAACCCGCTTCGGTGTTACTCATGTCAACAGTTTGGTCATGGTGCTAAATCTTGTACCAACAACAAGAAATGTCATCGCTGTGGAGAACTTGCTCATGACACGTTAGATTGTCCAAACAACCCTAAATGCGTTAATTGCTCTGGCGATCATGCTGCCTCATCAAAATCTTGCCCTGTCTGGCAACAACAACATCAGATAGTGAAACTTAAACATGAAAGAAACATTACTTTCGCAGAGGCTAAACGTTTGGTTGCACATGACAACACTCCAGTTGCAACTGTGTCATACTCTGCAGCTGTTACCCGTCAACGTACTAAGACTGTTAAATCAGTTGAATGCCAGACTGAAATCACTTGGGTGAATACTGAGACTTATTCTACGTGTGAAATGCAAACTGTTGCTTCCACGCAAACAGAATCACAATCCCGTCCACAATCTCGTTCACCATCACCTGTTATCGTGAATGCTAGCAAGACAGTGAACTATTAAAAAAAGTCAGATCGGGTTCCAAAGAGTCAACGGAATCCGGTACAAATATTTAATAAATATCAACTTCTGGAAGATATGGATGTCACTCCTCACCACCGTGTGCGCCAAAAAAGTCATTCGCCACGGTCCAGGAACAGATCGCCCGTGTTACCACCTAATGTAACATGAATAATACACTTATCCAGTGGAACTGCAGAGGCCTTAGGACCAACTTAAATGAAACACAATTATTAGTACAAGATTTTCAACCATCAGTTTTCTGTCTCCAGGAAACATATCTTAAGCAGACTGATAAATTTGACTTACGTCAGTACAGCTCTCACCATTCCTTTTCTCCTCCGGGTGACAAAGCCACTGAAGGCTCCTCTATCTTGGTGAGGCAGGGTATAATACACAGCCCTGTTGATCTCACTACTAACCTTCAAGCTGTTGCAGTTCGGATTTCGTTACACATTGCGTTTACTTTATGCTCTTTGTATATCCCCCCATCTTCAAACCTGCAGAAATCTGACCTTCAAGCTCTGTATGATCAGCTTCCTCATCCTTGCATACTCATGGGTGATTTGAATGGACATACTCCTTTATGGGGGAGTAATGTTATCAATACCAAGGGGAAAATAATAGAAGATTTTATTTCTGACAACAGTCTCTGTCTATTTAATGATGGTACACACACATATTTACACCCTGCTACAGGTAGCTATTCTGCCTTGGACGTTACACTCACAGATGCAGATCTTCTGAATGAATTTTCATGGTCAGTTCATGATGATTTATGTGGAAGTGACCATTTCCCAACACTTCTCTCAGTCAATAACCCGTCTGATGTTCCACCCTCATCAAGGTGGAATTTTTCAAAGGCTAACTGGTCTAAATTCACATCATTGTGTACTGAGAAACTCAAACATGAAACGTTCCAGAATATTGCTGACCCCATTCAATTGTTTTCAGATACACTGCATACTATAGCTACCGAAACAATTCCTAAGTCCTCTGTGCATCCACACATTCGTAAGCCATGGTTTGATGGCGATTGCAAACAGGTTAGGAAAAACAGGAAGAAGGCGGAAAAATATTTTCGCAAACATCCAAATGTACATAATTTGAATAATGTTAAAGTAACCAGAGCTAAAGCTCGACGTACATTCAAGCAAAATAAACGGAAGTCATGGAGAACCTATGTCTCCAAGATTAACTCCCGCACACCTATATCAAAGGTGTGGAATATGGTACAAAGGATCAAGGGCAAGGGTTCCAAAACAAGCGTTAAACACCTTAAAGACGGAGATCACATTTTGGAAGATGCTTCAGATATTGCAAACAAACTTGGTGAAACATTAGCTAAACATTCGTCTTCATCAAACTATCTTCCTGAATTCCAGAGGTACCAGAAGTTAGAAGAAAAGAAAATCATTAATTTCACCTCTGACAATGGTGAAGACTACAACGAAGTATTTTCCTTACATGAACTACAAACTGCTCTAGTGCAAGCTCATGATACAGCAACAGGGGCTGATAATATTCACTATCAGCTCTTGAAGCATTTGCCTGATTCATGTCTTGAGGTACTTTTAGACATATTTGATGAAATTTGGACTTCAGGAACATTCCCTCCCTCTTGGCGGAATGCTATTGTGGTTCCTATACCTAAGCCTGGTAAAGACCATTCAGATGCATCTAATTATCGACCTATATCATTAACTAGCTGCGTTTGCAAGACTATGGAACGAATGGTAAATAATCGTTTAGTGTGGTATTTGGAGACCAATAATCTGATTTCTAACATTCAGTGTGGTTTCCGTAAAAACAGAAGCACTATTGACCATTTGGTTCGATTGGAATCTTTCATTAAGAATTCTATTGTTAATAACCAGAATGCTGTATCTACATTTTTCGACCTTGAAAAGGCTTATGATACTACATGGAAACATGGTATTTTAAAAGATTTACATGAATTTGGTTTACGAGGTCGTTTGCCTCATTTCATATCACAGTTTTTAACGGGCAGACAGTTTCAAGTCCGAGTAGGGTCTACCCTCTCTGATCATTACCAACAGGACCAGGGTGTTCCACAAGGCAGTATTTTGTCTGTGACTTTATTTAGTATTAAAATAAATAGTCTGTCAAAGGTTTTAACAGATTCAATCAATGGTTCTCTTTTCGTGGATGACTTTAATATTTCTTGTCGTGGCAAAAACATGCGAACCATTGAGAGACAGTTACAAATCTGTCTCAACAAAATTCATAAATGGTGCCTTGAGAACGGGTTTAAATTTTCTCAATCTAAAACCAACTGCATTCACTTCTGCAGAAAATACAAAACTCATAAAGACCCTGACTTATTTTTAAATGGTGTACCCATCAAAGTTGTCAAGGAAGCGAAGTTCCTTGGTCTCATCTTTGACTCACACTTAACCTTTCTGCCACATATTAAATACCTAAAAACCAAATGCCTGAAGGCGCTCGATGTGTTGAAAGTCGTTTCAAATACAAAGTGGGGAGGAGACCAAACAACCCTCCTACATTTATACAGGTCACTCATCAGATCTAAACTGGATTACGGCTCCATTGTCTATGGTGGAGCCTGTAAAAGTAACCTCAAAATACTTGATCACCAAGGTCTAAGACTTTGTCTTGGATCATTCCGAACTTCTCCTGTTGACAGTCTATACGTTGAAGCAGACGAACCTTCTCTTGGCCACCGTCGTATTAAATTATCTTTACAGTATCTCACTAAACTGTATTCAAATAAGTCCAATCCTGCATATAACTGTGTCTTCAATCCCCCGTATGGGGATTTGTACAATAAGATGTCTTCTCTTGTTCCGCCTCTTGGACTGAGAGTTAAACCTTTTCTTTCTGCTGCTGGCATTGAGCTGGATAATATAGCTCCTTCTCGCTTGTTTTCTTCTCCCCCTTGGCAAATGGTTAGACCACAAGTTGACCTTACATTAAGTAAATATAAAAAATCGGAAACTAATGACTTACAATACAAACAGGAATATAATCAATTAAAAAGTAAGTATAGTACATATAAATCCTTATTTACAGATGGGTCCAAGGATGGTGGCGCAGTTGCTTGTGCTACTGTCATTGGATCCAGAACAATATCTTCTAGATTACCAAATAGCAGTTCCATTTTTACAGCAGAAGCACATGCCATATTAACAGCCCTAAACTATATTAAAAAACACTCTAAATATAAACAATATATCATTTATTCAGACTCTCTTTCATGCCTCCAGGCTATTAAAAATGTATCTTCTCAGCATCCACTTTTAGCTGACATTGTTGAATTGTATAATGAACTTGCTACTGGCCAATATGACATCGTCTTCTGTTGGTTACCCAGCCATGTTGGAATCTCTGGTAACGCAATGGCCAATCGTGCTGCCAAGGTAGCACTCAACAAATCTGTGACACCACTTCTCATACCCTATTCTGATTATAAGGCTGTCATAAGATCATATATCCGTGATCTAATGCAAAAGAAGTGGGACACCCAAGTAGGTATCAATAAATTACATGGAATAAAGCCCTATATCGGTTATACCCACTTGGGTTGTCAGTCCAGATTTGAAGAGGTTGTTATACGACGATGTCGCATTGGCCATACGCGATATACTCACGAACACTTGTTAAAAGGTGAGGATCCTCCGTTTTATATCCCTTGTGATGAGAGAATCACTGTTAAGCATATCCTGCTTGATTGTGTTGATTATGCCATCACAAGGGATAAATATTTCAATGAGAAAACTGTAAAGGATCTTTTTTATAACGTTAATCATCATTTAATACTTGAATTTTTAAAGGAAATAGAATTGCTACATAAATTCTGAATATGTTTTGTACATAGATAATATATCTTTTATGCATGGTATTGTAAATTAGCAACTGCGATCGTTAGTGGCTGTGCCCTCGAGGGAGGTTGAAGTAGCGTAAAATTATTGTCCTCCCAAGAAGGTACGTAAGTCCCAAAAACTTTCAAAGTCGATTTTGCTCAACCGTACTTTTTAGTCGTAGTGTGTTTGTTGTTTTAAATTCTGGCTAAATCGTCCTATCATCGCCAGTGTCTGAAGCGCTGGTGTAAATCCAGCCATGGTCCATGCAGGTAGCAAAGGTACTGTAAGTCCCCATGGACCCTGGCATGGTGATCTACCTTCAGCTGCTGGTGATGTGTATAGCCCGTGTTTTATCTTGTCTTGTCCAAATAGTTCTATCAGTTTTACCGTTCCACACTAGTTTTATCCGTAGCTGTGATATTCTAGTACTTTTACTGTCCTTTGAAGACAGTTTTTTTTTTACGTATGCACATTTCCCATTTCAATTTCCAGTCTGTTCTCGTCACGATATGGCTGAAATATTGCCGATGTGACGTTAAATATTAACTCACTCACTCACTCCGGGGTGGTGTTAATGTTTCCTTTATGGTAAAAATGCACACATTAGAGAGGCAGATACAGAAAGTTTTCAACTAAATGCACAAATGATTACTTGAAAACCGGGTTAACTTTTCCATATCAAAATCTACTTGCACATATATCTGCAGACCATATAAACCTGATAAAGGCCCAAAACTGTATTCAAACGTCTTGTAAAGGAGGCCAACTTTCTTGGGTGTTTTCTTCGATTCACATTTAACCATTTTCCAGGATATTAAATACCTATGAGCCAAATGAAAGAAAATGCTCATTCAAATGCTTGGGGGGAAAAGTCCTACTGGTTGAAAGTCTTTCACATTCCAAGTGGGAAGGGAACTACTCCCCAATACGTATCACTCATCCACTTGAAACTTTATCATGGCTCCGTTATATATCGTTGAGAGACCTAAAGCAACCTCAAATTATTGCATTAACACTGCATTAAAGGTTCTTTAAAGTATATCACGAGACCATATTCTAAAGAATGAAACGCTGCAATATGCACTCTATATAAAGATCTGGGCCTAGATTTTCGATGCTCTCTTAGCGTTGAGATCGTTGTAAATTAATGTCAATGTATGGCACTTACGACTACCTTAGCGCTAAGAGAGCTTCGAGAATCTAGTTCCTGCATAATAACAAATCTTCACTTGTTCACAGATAGATCTAAGGATGGTCGAAGATGATTGTGCCAGTCATTGAATCCAGACCAATATTTTCAATTAGTAGGTAACAGCTTTATTTTAATAAGAGAAGCAACTGCCATAACAACAGCTCTTAAGTAAATCAATAAGCACCACTTCTCATACCATGCTCAGATTACAAACCGTGACTTAAAGCAAAAGGAACGGGACACCAACGTTCATGTATGAATAAATTAAGGTACTACTCCTCTCATCCTTCTCATATTACAAAACCGTGACATAAAGTAAAAGGACCAACGTATGAATAAATTACGTAAGATAAATCCACTATCGGTTACACCCACGTAGATAATTTCTGCAGATTTGATCATGCGACGATGACGTGTTGGCTACAACAGATGTACCCTGAATATGTATTGAGTGAGTGAGTGTATCGACAATATCTCAGCCATATCGTGACGAGAACCATAAATATTATACATAATAGTGAATGGTAAAAATGTCAACGAAGGATACGAAAACAACTAGAATATCACAGATAGACATTTAAAACCAGTAATTAATTCTAAAACACTTTAATAATAGAGGACGCTACAATATAAACACGCGCTATACATCGCCAACAACTGAATATGTATTGACATTTTGCATCCCTTGTAACGATAGGTCACGTCCAAGCATGCCCTGCTTAAATATCTTGATTTATTCATTACACATGATAATTGTTTCAATTTTTTTTAAAAAGTAACGGTTCATTTCGACTTTCATGTAATTTTTAGTTTTCTAAACAAATACACTCATGGGTATTTATTAAAACATGGACGCACATTTACTATTATGTTTTAAAGCATTCAGAGTGGATGTTTCATCCCTACCGTGACTAAACGAAGTCCCAAAATGATAATAAAAAAGTTCGATGGTAAAATACGTTAACAAAGGCCAGTACTATATGCGACGTATTACGTATACATATAAAAGCGTTGGCTTTACAAAGATATCCTTATCCAGGACAATAAATTTAAGAACGAGTTATATATCGTCAGCAATAGAAGGTAAATCACAATACGTGTGACCATTTAGGACTTCAAGATCAAGATCAAGATGGTTTATTGTGCATAAGGCCTCTGGCCCGTATACATAGTGTTTTAATAACAGACAACATGTTGACATGATTGCAAAGCGTAAAAAGCATCATAGCATTGTGGAATTAGTTACCAGGAGAAATGAGACTCTTCCTTAACGACAATGAATGTATTAGAAACAGAGCTAATTTAACGTGGACAGATTCGTCTTTTGATGATAGAATTCTTATAAGTGATTCCCTTGTAGGGTGACGCAGGTATTTCTGTGGAATGTACTCCTTTCGTAACTCGGTATAAGTGTCACATATAAACAACAGATGATATTCATCTTCGATATCCGCCATACAGACCGGACAAAATCTTAGATGTTTGGCCAGTGACTTGTGACGGCCAGTATTGATCATTATATCTGTTAAGCCAAGTCTATATCTAATAATTGTATTTCTAAGTTTCTTGCTTGTAATGTTTGTCAAATAGGTACCTTTACTTTCCAATACTTAATGCATGGACCCTACCTTGATTTACATTATCCCTTCACTGATTGGAGACTGTTCTCGGATTTGCCCATCTCTAATTAAAACATACTGCGATAAAAATCCTAGATGGCTGACATGTACTATGAACGTTATTGTGTGAATGTGTCAAAACGTGGATGGGGAAAACTAAATCCATGCTAAATTGTAACCCGCAAAACTATTTTTCTGGTTATTTCCGTCAAAGCGGAGATACAAAATATGTAGAAACATTAACACATGTAAACCATATTTGCCTTAATCTCACCTACGTCCTCAAATCGCGTTTGATCTCATAAAGTTGTCATACATTTCAGTAATATCATCCTACTGCCAATTTCAGTATGTTTTTGCTTCATATTACAGTACATTTCACAGTTAATGTGCAAACAGCCAATCGATCTGGCGCAGCTGTCCTTTTGTTAGACGGTATTGACTAAAATTATTTTCATACTGAGAGGGACAATTGTGCATTATATATTTCCGTTATGCAAACCTGATTGTTAGAAAATGTTTTATCTTGTGTTTGGTAGTGTAATTAAAACAAACAGCACTTCGCACAAAGATACATATGCGCTATTATAATATGGTTATTCCCCCAACGTGTTTTTTTTTCCTTTGGGGCCTTTTCTGTCTTGTTGTTTGCTTTTGTTTTGTTTTTGTTTTCAGGTTAGGGTTGGGGGGTATGCGGGTGCGAGAGTTATTAAAATGCGCTCCGTGCGTCCGCCTGTGTGGCCGTTCGTGCAGAGTCGAATATTCTGAACTATATCGACTATATACATAATTTGCATTGCCATGGCAACAAGTTTAACTTCGACTGAAATTGTGGTACAACTTTAAAAGCGGTCACTGTTTCTTCACCAAAGGTGACACATAGATAGGTCTAGACGTGTACTGGAGCGTCTTTAGGTTGTTTTGGATTTCCGAATAAAACATTTTCTTTAGTTTGGCTTTGACGGAATTAGGTGGTAGTGCGCCTCTCTGGAACAGAACTCAGAAACTTTTCGATACTCTACTTCCACTTTTCCATATACACATTTGACATTGTCATAATTTGCGAACATATTCATGGATACTATGTTGATATTGCGGGGGACGACTCTGTCTTACTGTTTTACCGGTACTCTTGTGAGTTATATTCCGACACGGAAAACAAAACGCCCCGTCGATCTGATCTATGTAACGTGGGCTACGTCTTGTCATCTTAACCGTGTCTAAATCGTACGCGTAGAATTCTTGGTTAGTACGTTTGGCTAAATATGATGGTAACATCTAGCTGCTAGCACATGGTAACAAGGTACCCATGGTCCTTTGTGTGGTAATCTGTAGCCTGATTTTATATTGTACTGTTACATATGATGATATATTTTATGGTTACATATTAGTGTAAAATAAAAATCTATGATGGCTATCTTACAGTCATTTGATGACTGGATTTATGATAACATGTACCGTTTATGTATAACTTGTGAAGTCACGACATAGCTAAAGGTCTGTCAATGTGACTAAATGTTAACTCACTGATTAAAAAACTTCTCTTGGCCGATATCAGCATTATGCAACATTTTCAAATGTTTTCACTGTCGTTGCGGCACCCGTGAACGGCCACCTCATCGTGGTGGGTGCTGGGTCACGCCAAGAGCCGTTCAAAGCCCCGTGTGGACCCGGGTCAACTAGGTCCATAGCACCCCATTGCTGGTTGCAAGGAGCAACCGAATTGGGCAACCTGTTTGCCGTGGGTTGCGTCCCGTGTCGGTGGAGGACGGTAGTCTGGTGGTTGAGGGCAGCAGGAGCCTAAACCGTGTTCCTGTTGCTCCTGTTGCTCGGCCCTTACTTCACCTAGACGGGTGGTAGAATCGGCCCGATTCTATCAATCGGCTGGTCACGCCAAGTCCTGTGTGTATGGACTATACTTATTTGTCATCACACAAATTGGATTTGTTAATGTTAACCATTGGGTCTTGGTGAAATGGTTCATAAAAGATGTTTAAACTTTCGAACAATGATGTTTTGCACTTTGCCTAGAGTCCTATGCCAGAAGGCGGTGGCTCATGGGCCAATCTGGTGGATTTGTTATTTGTAACTCTTCTGCTGGAGTATATCATCCGAGTATCCTTGGTGCTGCAAGCTGGAGACCCGCTTGCTCTAGCATTGTCCCTGTGATACTCCATGGTGGGTGGGGAGCTCGGATGATGAAATGAAAAACCATGGCGTATGAAACCCCCTACAAAAAAACAAAACGTCTCCTTGAAGAAGATCATACTGATACTGACCTTAGACTGTCCAATCCTACTGAATACTGGCCACGTTTTCTAGTTCTTGAGACTGAAGATAGAACACCCTTGAAATTAAACCCTTTTGCTGTGTCGAAGGGTATCCAAGGCATTGCTGGGGACGTAAAAAATATCAGAAGATTACGTTCTGGTGCACTCTTGATTGAGTGTACCAAAAAGCAACAGTCAACAAACCTGTTGAACACTAAGAGAGTTGTCGGCATTCCCGTCACCATCACGGCACACAAAACGCTCAACACGAGTAAGGGAATTGTGCGGTACTCGCTGACATGTCAGAATTAGATATTGCCTCTGAAATGAAAGATCAGGGTGTTCTTTATGTGAAACGATTCTCAACTCGTAAAAATAATGAAACTGTCACAACCAACACTTATCTGTTTTCCTTTTCCCTACCTTCTGCTCCAAGATCACTCAAGGCCGGCTATTGCAATCTAAATGTTGACACGTACATTCCGAATCCTCTCAGATGCTTCAAATGCCAAAAATTCGGACATGGTGCAAATTCTTGTACATTATCCGTTGTGTGTGCTCGCTGTGGTGAAAAGACACACACAACAGAGGATTGTAACAGTTCTGTTTCAAAATGCACCAACTGCTCAGGGAATCATCCGTCTTATTTTAAAGAGTGTCCTGTTTGGAAACAGCAAATGGCAATAAATATATTAAAGTTTACACAAAACATCAGCTTTGCTGATGCAAAGAGACAAGTATTTAGGTTAGAACAAGCAGAAAGCTATGCTTCCATTGCCAGAAGAGCGCCAGAAACAGCATCTAGAGTACTTACAGTATCCACTAGCTGTCAGACAAACTTGACTTGGGTCAAAACGGATTCCCCAAACCTTTTCTCACCCGCTACATCTACTCAAACACGAGAATCACTTACTGGTACGTCCCAAATACAATTAGAAACATCCCGTGATCTAGAACCATCTTCTCTGTCATCGACAAAGTCTCAGCAAAGTCTCAGTAAAAGTAAGGGTAAACAGCAAGATTCTTCAAAGAAACTGAGTGGGAGAGCCCCCAAAGGGTCACAAAATAAAATTCAGTTATTCAATAAATACGGATCGCTTGAGGATATGGACGTGTGTGAAAACGTCCATTCTAGAGCTCACAGCTTGTCGCCCACCAAACAAGTGCGGGGTAGATCCCCCCAAACCCCCTCAAAAGATAGGTTATCAGACTAATCTTTTACAGTAGAATTGTAGAGGTCTAAGGACTAATTTTAATGAGTTGCAGCTCTTAGTCCAGGAGGCACCCTTGGCGAGCCACCTCCTCGTGGTGGGTGCTGGGTAACGCTAAGTGCTCGCCAACCCCCCATGTGGATCCAGGGGCATATTTGGTCCACCAACCCGTTTGCTGTGGGTTGCGGCCCTGTGTCGGTGGAGGACGGGAGTCCGGGGGTTGAGGGCACTGGGGGCCTGTGACCGCGTTCCCTTTGCTCAATACACCCCTTCGACCCTTACTTCACCTAGACGGGAGGTTGAATGGGCCCGGTTCAACCAGTCGGCTGGTCATGCCAAGTCCTGTGCATAGATTATAAATTTATTTATCATTGCACAAGTATGATTTGGAACTGATTTTGATTGATTTTGGTCTTGGCTTTAATGTCTAAAACATGTTTGATGTTGAATTATGTTGCTTTGAACTTTGCCTAGAGTCTTATGCCAGAAGGCGATGGCTCATGGGCCAATCTGGTAGACTAATTATTTCTAATTCTTCTACTGGAGTATATCATCCGGCTATCCTTGGTGCTGCAAGCTGGAGGCCCGCTTGCTTTAGCATCGTCCTTGTGATACTCCGTGGTGGGTGGGGAGCTCGGATGATGAAATCTACATAACTAACCATGGCTTACGAAACCCCCACTAAGAAGAGCATACGTCCTCTCGAAAATGATCCCGTTGACGACCTCAGACCGTCCAAACAAATTGATTATTGGCCACGTTTCCTTGTCATTGAGACCAAAGAGAACACACCTTTGAAGCTGAACCCGTTTGCTGTGTCTAAAGGTATCCAAGGCATTGCTGGCAAAGTAAAGAACATTCGACGATTACGTTCTGGTGCGCTGTTGATTGAGTGTGGCAGAAAGCAACAATCAACCAACCTTTTGAATATCGACACTTTGGTTGGTACTCCGGTTACTGTCACGGCCCACAAAACACTCAACACCAGTAAGGGAATAGTGCGAGATCGTGATCGATTGCTGGCAGACATGTCTGACCTAGATATCGTTTCCGAGATGAGAGATCAGGGTGTACTATATGTCAAACGTTTCTCAACCCGTAAAAACAACACAACCATAAAAACCAACACATATCTGTTTTCCTTCTCATCGCCTACTGCTCCAAAGTCACTTAAGGCAGGGTACTGTAATCTCAATGTTGATACATACATTCCGAATCCGCTGAGGTACTTCAAGTGCCAAAAATTCGGCCATGGTGTAAATACGTGCACATTGTCTGTTGTGTGTGCTCATTGTAGTGAAAAAACACACACAACAGAAGATTGTGACAGCCATGTTAAAAAGTGCACAAACTGCGCAGGGGATCACCCATCTTTCTTTAAAGAATGTCCTGTGTGGAAACAACAAATGGCCATTAACAGAATAAAGTTTACACAAAACATCAGTTTTGCAGATGGAAAGAAAATGGTCCAGAGCTCAGTACAAATGGAAAGCTATGCTTCCGTTGCCAGACCAAACCCAGACGCAACATCCACAATTATGAAATTATCTGCAAGCTGTCAGACAAACTTGACTTGGGTGAAGACGGATTCTCCTCAACCTTTGTCACCTGCCATATCTACTCAAACTGCAGAATCACTTCCTGGTACATCTCAGATTCAATCAGCAACATCCCCTGATCATAACATATCTTCTCAGTCATCAACAAGGTCTCAACCCAGTAAAACAAAAACTAAGAAGCCTGATTCTTTGAAAAAGCTAAGTGGCAGAGCCCCAAAAGGTTCAGAGAATAAAATCCAAATTTACAACAAATATGGATCACTCGAAGACATGGACGTGTCTGAAAACGTCCGCTCTAGGGCACACAGCCTGTCGCCCACCAAAAAAGTGCGGGGCAGATCCCCAATATATCCCCCCAAAAGATAGGTTATCAGAATATTATTATTCAGTGGAATTGCAGAGGACTAAGGACTAATTTTAATGAATTGCAGCTTTTAATCCAGGATTTTACACCGTCATTTCAATGCGTACCATTATTTTTGCACCTCCGGGTGATAGGGCAAGTGGAGGATCATCAATCTTGGTACGGCAAAATGTTATACATAGTTCAATAGCGCTTAAAACAAATCTCCAAGCTGTAGCTGTGCGACTTACATTACAAGTTGCATTTACGCTTTGTTCATTGTATATTCCACCTTCATCCACTGTCCAGTTAACTGATCTACAAGCTCTTTACAATGAACTTCCTAAACCCTGTATAATCAT